>NC_081556.1:141987451-142225859 GCF_963082655.1 Stomoxys calcitrans | reverse complement strand
ACTTCAAATGGCCATATCTCCTAAACTAAGCGTCCTACAGCAAAACTAAGGTTAATTCGTGATCACTTCCAAAAATTCGAAATTTTCAGTTGGAAAACTTAAAATGGCCATATCTCCTAAACTAAGCGTCGTACAGCAAAACTAAGGTTAATTCGTGATCACTTTCGAAAATTTAAAATGGCCATATCTTGTAAACTAAGCGTCCTACAGCAAAACTAAGGTTAATGATCACTTCCAAAAATTCGAAATTTTCAGTTGGAAAACTTAAAATAGCCATAGCTCCTAAACTGGTCATATCTCCAACAGCAAAGCTGGGGTTAATTCGTGATCACTTCCAAAATTTCGAAATTTTCAGTTGGAAAACTTAAAACCTACAGCAAAACTAAGGTTAATTCGTGATCACTTCCAAAAAATCGAAATTTTCAGTTGGAAAACTTAAAATGGCCATATCTCCTAAACTAAGCGTCCTACAGCAAAACTAAGGTTAATTCGTGATCACTTCCGAAAATTCCAAATTTTCAGTTGGAAAACTTAAAATAGCCATATCTCGTAAACTTAGCGTCCTACAGCAAAACTAAGGTTAATTCGTGATCACTTCCAAAAATTCGAAATTTTTAGTTTTAAAACTTAAAATGTTTGGCTTGACCTATCATTAAATGTCTGTATCATAGCGGTTTCGATATTTAAATTTTCCCTGTTACTTTTTCTTTCTAATATTCGTAATCAATTCTAATCACATTCAATAACAATTATTTATCATACATTCATCCCTTTATTACCATTGCGCTCTGGTGTAAAGAAACAACCTGCATCATTAACAAAAACAACGACAAATTTGCCAAAGCACTTGGTCCTTGAAAAAATTTAATATTCACACATAATGACAGTATTAAGTGTTTAACCACATTCTCTTTTCCAATCCTTAACTAATCATATTTCTGTGTAAAGGAAAGGGGAGATGGCAGTCGAAGTGAAGTGCGCTGAAAGCATAAAAATATCGATTAAATCCCTTAAAAATGTTTATGCACCACAAAATAAACCTCTTTGTCATACACATGTATGTATGTATGGTGGTGCGTTGTGTATTCGTTTTCACTTCCGTTTCCTTTATGCCTTCACAACATCACTTGTCGTTGTACATTCTTTGGCGAATCATTTGATGTGGCGAGAGGCGGTGGAGGAATGAAGCGGGCTTCTTGCATTCATTTTTTTCCAACATACGGACAAGTGACAATCATTGGTCTTAATTGAATTCTGGTGCTGCATAATAAATCAACTCGATGCGGTACTTAAGCCTTGCCAACCTGACGCATCAAAAGGCGAGCGTAGAAGAACATCAACACATTATTTCTTTATAATCCTTTAGAGCTTATTTCCACTCCTGCCGCCCTCTTAATGCTTTACTCTGCATTCAATGTTCCATGTAGAGCTCCTTTATAATTTTTTTTTTTATTTCTGCGAATATGTGTGTGTTTGGCATCGAGGTTGTTGGTGTTATTATTGCTGTTGAAGTTCGAAATCATAATGAGAAATACGTGTGTTTATGTGGCTGAGCCCATCCAAGGGATCTATGAATGAACAAACAAATCCTCATACCATAAGAAGAGGCAGAGCCGAAGGATGAGTAACAGTTGAGGTATTTAAGGCAACAGCAGCAGCGGCAGTAACAGCAACAACAGCAGCAATATAACAATCATAACAATAAACAAAAGGATATTTTAACTCGACTCAAGCGAAAACAATAGAACACCGTAAACACTAGAAACAAAAACCGCCCCTAAACAGCCTTAAATCCCTGCTGTTGCCTTTTGCCGCCACACTTGCTTCATGAAACTAAACAGTGGTTGAAAAGCCCATTTCTTTTAAATACATGCTTTACGTTTATTTTTATTTGGTCTCAAACTTAAAAAAAAACTACTACAACTAACGTTTCTTAAGGGGAAAGGGCACTAAAACTACCGTTTCTTAAGGGAAAGGGTGCGAAAACTACCGTTTCTAAAGGTAAAGGGTGCTAAAACTACGCTTTCTTAAGGGAAAGGGTACTAAAACCACCGCATCTTAAAAAAAAGTACTTAAAATATCCTTTTCATATAAAAGGGTACTACAATTATTTTTATACCCTCCACCATAGGTTGGGGGTATACTAATTTCGTCTTACTGTTTGAAACACCTCGAAATATGCGTCTAAGACCCAATAAAGTATATATATTCTTGATCGTCATGACATTTTAAGTCGATCTAGCAGTATCCGTCCGTCCGCCCGTTCGTCTGTCGAAAGCACTTTCGAAGGAGTAAAGCTAGCCACTTGGAATTTTGCACAAATACTTTTTATAAGTGTAGGTCAGCTGGGATTGGGAATGGGATAAATCGATCCATGTTTTGATATAGTTGCCATTTAAACCGATCTTGGGTCTTGACTTCTTGATCCTCTAAAGGGCGCATTTCTCGCCCGATTTTATTAACATTTTGCATGAGGTGTTTCATTATGACTTCCAACAACTGTACTAAGCATGAATCAAATCGGTCCGTAACCTGATATAGCTCCCATATAAACCGATCTTAGGTCTTGACTTCTTCAGCTTTCGGAAGGCGCAATTCTTATCCGATTTGGCTGTAATTTTGCGCCTGGTATTTTGGTGTCACTTCCCACCACTATGCTAAGTATGGATTAAATCGGTTAATAACCAACTATAGCTGCCATATAAACCGAACTTGGAGCTTGACTTCTTGAGCCGCTAGAGGGCGCAATTCTTATCCGATTTGGCTGAAATTTTGCATGAGGTGTTTTGTTATAATTTTCAACAACTGTGTTTAGTATGGCGCTATGGCGCGAATCGGTACATAATCTGATAAAGCTGCCATATAAACCAATCTGGAATCTTGTCTTCTTGAGCCTCTAGAGGGCGCAGTTATTACCCAATTTTATACAACGGTTTCTGCCATGACCTTCAACATACATGTAAAATATGGTCTGAATCGATCAATAGATTCATACAGCTCCCATATAAACCGATCTTCCGATTTTGCTTTTTGAGCCCCAACAAGGGGCCCAATTCTTATTCGAATAGACTGAAACATTACAGAATGACTTCTACAAAGTTTAGCATTCAATTCATTAATGGTCCGAATCGATCTATAACTTGATATAGCTTCAATAGCATAACAGTTCTTATTCATTATGGTTTGTTTGCCTAAAAAGAGATACTGCGCAAAGAACTCGACAAATGCAATCCATGGTGGAGGGTGAATAAGATTCGACCCGGCTGAACTTAGCACAATCTTACATGTTTCCCATATGAAAGGTTGCTAAAACTACCCTCTCCCAAAAGACCAGGTGCTAAAACTACCCATTACTAAAGAAAAGGGCACTGAAAGTACACTTACCCAAAGGTAAGGGTACTAAAACTACCATTTCCCAGAGGAGAGGGTACTAAAACTACCCCTTCCCAAAGGAAAGGGAATCTACTCTTTCTGAAAGGAAAGGGTACTAAAACTACCCTTTCAGAATGACAATTTCCCAAAGAAAGGGTACTCAAACTACACTTTCCCTAGGGAAAGGGTACAGAAACTACACTTTCCTACTAAAACTACCCTTTCCCAAAGAAAATGGTATCAAAACGAAAGGTACCAAAACGAAACGAAAAGGAAAGGGTTCTAAAACTATCGTTTCCCAAAGAAAGGGTACTCAAACTACTCCTTTCCATTGCAAAGCGTATTAAAACTACCTTTTGCAAAAGGAAAGGCTACTAAAATTGCACTTTCCCGAAGGAAAGGGTACCAAAAAAACCATTCCTAACGAAGAGGGTATAAAAACTACCCTTTCTTAACGGAAAGGGTATTAAAACTACCCTCTCCGAAAGGAAAGGGCACCAAATGTACCCATTCCAAAAGGAAATGGTACTAAAACTACACTTTCCAAAGGAAAGGGTGCTAAAACTACCGTTTACCAAAGGAAGGGGTACTAAAACTACCCTCTTCCAAAGAAAAGGGTACTAAAACTACCCCTTTCCCAAAAAAAGGGTGCTAAAACTACCCTTTATCAAAATAAAACTACCCATTCCCAAAGGAAAGTGTACTAAAACTATCATTTCCCAAAGGAAAGGGTACAAACACTACCCTTTCCCAATGGAAATTGTACTAAAACTACCCTTTACCTAGGAAAGGGTACTAAACCTACCCCTTCCCAAAGGAAAGCGTGCAAAAACTACCCCCTCCCCAAGAAATGGGTACTAAAACTATTCTCTCCCAAAGGTAAGGGTACTACAACTGCAGTTTACCAAAGGAAAGAGTACTAAAACTACCCCTTCCCAGAGGAAAGAGTACTGAAACTACCCCTTCCCAAAGGAAAGGGAGCTAAAACTACCCTCTTCCAAAGGAAAGGGTACTAAAACTACCCCTTCCCAAAAGAAAGGGTGCTAAAAATACCCTTTACCAAAGTAAAGGGTACTAAAACTACCCTCTCTCAAAGAAAAGGGTACTAAAACTACCCTCTCCCAAAGAAAAGGGTACTAAAACTACCCTCTCCCAAAGTAAGGGGTGCCAGAACTACCCTTTCTTAACGGAAAGAATACTAAAACTACCCTTTTCCAAAGGAAAGGGTACTAAAACTACTCCTTTCCAAAGAAAAGTGTACTAAAACTATCATTTCCCAAAGGAAAGGGTACAAAAACTACCCTTTCCCAATGGAAATTGTACTAAAACTACTCTTTACCTAGGAAAGGGTACTAAAACTACCCCTTCCCAAAGGAAAGGGTGCAAAAACTACCCCCTCCCCAAACAAAAGGAACGAAAACTACCCTTTACCAAAGCAAAGGGTACTAAAAATACCCTTTACCAAGGGAAAGGGTACTTAAACCATACAGGAAAAGGTACTAAAACTACCCTCTCCCAAAGGAAAGGGTACTAAAACTACCCCTTCCCTGAGGAAAGGGTGCTACAACTACCCTTTACCAAAGTAAAGGGTACTAAAAATACTCTTTACCAAAGGAAAGGGTACTATAACTTCCCTCTCCCAAGGGAAGGGGTATTAGAACTACACTTTTCTACGGGAAGGGGTACTAGATCTACCCTTTCTTAACGGAAAGAATACTAAAACTACCCTTTCCCAAAGGAAAGGGTACTAAAACTACACTTTCCCAAAGGCAAGTGTACTAAAACTACCATTTCCCAAAGGAAATGGTGCTAAAACTACCCTTTCCCAATGTAAACTGTACTAAAACTACCCCTTCTCAAAGCAAAGGGGTCAAAAACTACCTCCTCCCCAAAAAATGGGTACTAAAGCTACACTTTCTCAAAGGTAAGGATACTAAAACTACCCTTTCCCAAAGGAAAGTGTACTGAATCTACCATTTCCCAAAGGAAAGGGTACTAAAACTACCCTTTCCCAATGGAAACTATACTAAAACTACCCTTTACCAAGGAAAGGATACTAAAACTACCCTTTCCCTAAGGAAAGGGTACTAAAATGACCCTTTCCCAAAGGAAAAGGTACTAAAACTACCCTTTCCCAAATTAAAAGGTAGAAAAACTTCCCTTTACTAAAGGAAAGGGTACTAAAACTACCTTTTCCCAAAAGGAAAGGACACTAAACTACCCTTTCCCAAAAGGAAAGGGTCCTTAAGCTGCACTTGCCCAAAGGAAGGGGTACTAAAACAACTCTTTCCCTAAGGAATGGGTACTAAAACTACCTATTCCCAAAGGAAAGGGTACTAAAACTACCCGTTCCCAAACGAGAGGCAACTAAAACTACCCTTTCCTAAAGGAAATAATGCTAAAACTACCCTTTCCCAAAGTAAAGGGTACTAAAACTACTATTTCACAAAAGTAAGGGTACTAAACCTACCCTGTACCAAAGGAAGGGGTAAAAAAACTACCCGTTAACAAAGGAAAGGGCACTAAAGCTATCCCAACACTAAGAAAAGTGTACTACAACTACCCTTTCCCAAAGGAAAGGGTACTAAAACTACGCTCTCCCAAAGGAAATGGTTATTAAACTACCCATTCCCAAAGGAAAGAATACTAAAAATACCCTCTCCCACAGGAAAGGGTACAAAAACTACCCTTTCCCAATGGAAACTGTACTAAAACTACCCCTTCCCAAAGAAAGGGTTCTAAAACTACCCTTTTCGGAAGTAAATTATTTTAAAACTTTCCTTTTCCAAACTAAGGAGTACTAAAACTACACATTTCCTAGGGAAAGGGTACTAAATCTGCCTCTCCCAAAAAAAGGTACTTAAACTACGCTTTCCCAAGGCTGCTTAAACTACCAGTTGTTAAGTGCAGTAACTTCCCTTAAATAACCTTCCTACACTTCAAAGTGTTTCTAACTTAGTGGTAATATCCTCATAGCGTCATATTCGAATACATTACCAGTCCTCAGTGGTAATATCCTCATAGCGTCATATTCGAATACATTACATTGACTGGAGAGAAGGGCCTTTACTAACCGAATTTCATATTCTTTCTTCAATTATTTTTTACCACTTCAAACCACTGTACATGCTTTTAAAGTGTCCTAAATGAAGACGAGAAGAATAAAATTTTTCCTGAAGAGTCGCATCGCGCCCAAGAGATTGAATTGAATAAATTAATGAGATGAGGTAAAGAACCAGAGATTGGAATTGGGATGTTCACTACGGCATCCTAATGTGAGGGCTTAGTGTGGCAAATAACTTTTGGTGCCGTTGTATTTTTTATTGCTCACCAAACAAGAGGCTTAAGCAAAACAAATACCAGTTCTACAATGCAGGCAAAATGGAAAAAAAAAATTGGCAACGAAAATCGTTCATACACCCCATGCAGGCAAGTGAGTGCAGGAAGAACGTTTGAATTGTGACACAACAGGAGCAACAGAACAAGTGAATGCTGCCGCACAAGCTGGGCCGTCAATACAAATTGAGTTAAATAATGCGTTCAGTGAAAGTTATTGATACTCGTATTGAGGGAGCAAACGAGCAGGCCATACCACAGATGATGGCTCACTTTCCGTTGAACACAATGAGAGAAAAATCAAATCAAATCGATTCCTGGCGCGTTGTGGTCACATTAAATGCGCCATGGAGGGTACAAAGGCAGTCACA
Source organism: Stomoxys calcitrans (assembly GCF_963082655.1). Taxonomy (NCBI): domain Eukaryota; kingdom Metazoa; phylum Arthropoda; class Insecta; order Diptera; family Muscidae; genus Stomoxys; species Stomoxys calcitrans. Next base: position 142,218,780 of record NC_081556.1, on the reverse strand, counting down.
TAATAATTCATTGCTGGATTTGTTACCTAATCCCTGGATTGTTTACAGGTTTGCTGGGTTTGAAAAAAATTTCACCATATTTTGTTTGCCTTTAATGGTGCGTTACAAATTGTTTTGATTTAAAGGAGAATCTTAAGTACTCTTAATATTGACTTCCGGATTGAAAAACGGTGGTAAGATTTTTTTTTCAAAAAAAAATTTTTTTTTAAACTAAGAAAAGTATAAGCCAAAAAACTAATATCAAAAGTATTATTATGAATTTTGTATTATAATAAGAAATTAATATTTAAATAGTGTTTATGAAAATATAAAATTTGGAAATAGTAAGAAATATTTACAAATTTTTATTTTATAATTTTTTAGGAAAATTATTTTTTAAGTTTTCCTTCCCCCATGGTAACCAGGATACCAGGCAATTATTTTTTTGGGATTTAATAAAAAAATTTTTCTCACCAGGATATCAGCACGCATACCATACAACAGCCCTGCAAACGTCCTTGTTTTCAATTATCAATTGTTGGGTGTCGTTAAACGTAAATTAATTCGCCTGCTCCTCCTCTCCACTTGACAAACCGTATATCGATGCGGGTATTTAAGAGCATGTTAGTGTCCAATATGAATTCCCAACACGTGTTCACACTCAATAGCAACATGGCTCTATTCACGCTCAACATTCATTCCACCCACACGTGCCAACCGACTCTGGCAGAACAGAGCCATTGACTTCGACGGTTATCTCCTAGGACATATCACCAGCCAACGATTCGTTCTTAAACAAAATACAAATATTTTTCTTGTTTAGCTGAACCAAAATAAATACCAAAAAAAACGAGTGGGAGATGGAAAATGGGAAGCGAATGTGATCACGTCCACCATTGGTTATTTGCTAAAGAGTGTTATCAATAACACCATCTTCAAACACTTGTAATTGTCCTAGTACTCGTACGATATGTTTCAATTATGTCGTACAGGACAGGGCTTATTCTCTCATTTCATGATGTCGTCGCTTGCCACGCTTATCTTGCCACACGTCCTTAAACAAAAAGGAACAATTTGTTTTCAATGATATTACAACTCCTTGGCGATTAACTCAAGTTTTATTAGGGATGCCAAAAAGTGAAACTTTTGGGAAAAACTTAGCTTTCACTAAAAATTGAACACAAAGCTAATTCTGTTTACGCCTACCTGACCAATACAATACTAGAAGCGCAAATCCGGTAGATCATAGACTGAGTAGGTTAGGTTGGGTTAGGTTGAAAACAGGGTGTGGATATTAATCCGCCCCATGCCACTATAGACATACACCTAAACCGGTAGCCGAGTTGGTAGCGTGCTTGGTTTACCAGTACAGGGGTCGTGGGTTCGATTTCCGCCAGAAGCCTTGGTCTGTCGCTGGTCTGTGGTATCACAATGGACTTTAAATTGTCTAAGTGAGTCTGTAAAGGAATGCCACTCTTACCTAACCTAACCTACAAAATCCATAATTGTTTCCATAACACTCCCACCTTAGTTCCGGTGTCTGTTAGCCGTGAAAACCGGGCAATGATATAGGAAATGCTCCAATGCACAGTGGGATAGAACCGAAAAAATTAGAAAAAAACAGTAAGGAGAGACAAAAGTCGGGCGGTACCGACTGTATAATACTTTTCACCTACCCTGTATGTAAAATGTGAGAGCTATATCCAATTTTGAACCAATTTTGATTGACTGTGGTATCACAATGTACTTAAAATTGTCCAAGTAAGTATGTAAAGAACTGCCACTCTTGCCTAACCTAACCAACAAAATCCATAATTGTTTCCATAACACTCCCACCTTAGTTCCGGTATCTCTTAGCCGTGAAACCGGGCAATGATATAGGAAATGCTCCAAAGCACAGTGGAATAGAACAGAACAAACTAGTAAAAACCCAGTAAGGAGAGACAAAAGTCGGGCGGTGCCGACTATATAATACCTTACACCTACCCTGTATGTCCAATGAGAAAGCTATATCCAATTCTGAACCAATTTTGATGGACCTCGGCGATTGTTTTCAGATGGGTTATTAAACTATCCGTATCAAGTTTCGAGCATATATGTTCAAACTGTAATAACTACAGTTGGAAAATGACAACATTATTGCAAATTACCCAAAATCTGACACACATATATATGAGAGCTATAGATATTGTGGTAGTCATCGAGGAAAGCGTTGTACAAAATTTTGCCATGATTAGTCAATAAATGCGCTTGCAGCCGTTCATATATGGTAGCTATTGGGTTGCCCAAAAAGTAATTGCGGATTTTTTAAAAGAAAGTAAATTCATTTTTAATAAAACTTAGAATACTATGTTTTTTACACTTTTTTCTAAAGCAAGCTAAAAGTAACAGCTGATAACTGACAGAAGAAAGAATGCAATTACAGAGTCACAAGCTGTGAAAAAATTTGTCAACGCCGACTATATGAAAAATCCGCAATTACTTTTTGGGCAACCCAATATATCCAAATCTGAACCGATTTCTATGAAATCCACCAGTAATGTCTAGAGTCATGAGAAACCCCTTCCTACCAAATTTCGAGAGAATTGGTTAACAAAAATTGCGGCTTCCAGGGCCTCAAGAAGTCAAATTGGAAGATCGGATTATATGGGAGCTATCTCTGGTTATAGACCGATTTGAACCGTACTAGACATAGTCCTTGGAAATCATAACAAAACACTACATGCAATATTTCAGTTAAAACGGACAAAAATTGCGACTTGTAAGGCCTCAAGAAGTCAAATCGGGAGATCGATTTACATGGGAGCTATATCAGGTTATAGGACGATTTGAATCGTACTTGGCACAGTTGTTGGAAGTCATAGCAAAACACTACATACAAAATTTCAGCCAAATCCGACAAAAATCCAGGAGCTCAAGAAGTCAAATCAGGAGATAGGTTTATATGGAAGCTACTAGCTGGACAGGGCCCGCTCCGCAGCGCCTTATTTTACTTTATATGGAACAAAATTATCCTTTAAATATTTATTTTTGTCAATTAAAGAGCTTTGAGTGGAATACCATGCTAAGAAAATATTGGGTTGCCCAAAAAGTAATTGCGGATTTTTCATATAGTCGGCGTTGACAATTTTTTTCACAGCTTGTGACTCTGTAATTGCATTCTTTCTTCTGTCAGTTATCAGCTGTTACTTTTAGCTTGCTTTAGAAAAAAAGTGTAAAAAAATATATTTGATTAAAATTCATTCTAAGTTTTATTAAAAATGCATTTACTTTCTTTTAAAAAATCCGCAATTACTTTTTGGGCAACCATAGTATGTGTATATACAATAGGTTGAGAAACAGTATAATAATATAAATGCCTACATCTATATTCCACATGATCATTATTCGTCTATGAATTCGCTCGGATGGTTTATGGTCATTTAAGTTTAAAGACTTATTTAAGCTTAAAAGACTTTAATGGAGCCCGATATTCTCATATGGATTTTGGTAGTGGGGTATTTACCCCATGGTGGTGGTTGGTGGGTTAAGAGGTTGGTGTGGGCCCCCAGAAACGTGGTCGGTCCCGTAAGTGGATATGAATTTCGTGCCCTACTCCCAAATACCTTTCATTTGAGCCCAAAATTGCCAAGATCGGTAGACATATATATCCTTAAAAATTTCATTTTTTAAACCCCATATTGCCATTGGTTTTAAGGGGAGTTTATGGGATGAGGCGTCCCCCAAACACTTGGCCCCAAAATTGTTTATTAAATTCATTTTTAAATCTCAAATACCTTTCATTTGAGCCACATATTACCAAGGTCGGTAAATTTTTACTATTTGGTGGGTGTTTTGAGGGAAGGGGCGGTGCCCCAAATACACGGGCCCACTTTTGGATATCAGATTCGTATATACTCCCAAATACCTTTATTTGAGCCCCATATTGCGTCGGTCAGTAAATAATTGCTGTTTGTAGGTTGTTTTTGGGGAAAGGGTAGACACCCAAAAAATTAGTTTCGAAAGTGGGTATCAATTTCGTGCTCTACTCCTTAATACCTTTCACTTGAGCCCCACATTGACATGGTCGGTATATATGTCCGATTTAGGGATGTTTTGTGGAGTGAGGTGGTCGCCCAAACACTTAGCCCTGGAAATATATCAGCATCTTGCTCTACTCTCAAATATCATTTATTTGAACCCCATATTGCCATTAGCCTCAAAATTGAATATCAAATACGATTGCAAATCTCAAATACCTTTTATTTAAACCCCTTACTGCAAAAGTCAACAAATATGTCCGGTTTGGGGTATGGGCCCTAAAAACTATCAATATCGAGCTCCACTTTCTTTAAGACCCGAATTGCCATGGTGAGCAAATACGTCCTACACATTCGTAGTCTATTCCCAATAACCTTTCATTTTAGCCTCATATTTCCATAGCCGAGAAACATGACCGTTTTTGGAGTCTGTTTTGAGGAATGGGGCCACCACTCAATGACATTGCCCTGAAAATATATATCAGATTCTTGTTCTACTCTAAAATATCTCTAATTTGAGCCCCATATTGCAATAGTCAGCAAATACGTCCTATTTGGGTGGTTTTATGGGGTTGGGGTGGCCCATAAACACTTTTTCCCGAATATTGGTATCAGATTCGTGCCTTACTCCCAAAGCCTTTTCATTTGAGCCCCATATTGCTATGGTCGTAAATTTGTCCCCTTTGGGGAATCTTTTGGGGAAGGGGTGGACCCCCAGAAACTTGGTCCCACATTTGAACATTAAATTCGTAATCTACTCGCAAATACTATTCATTTGAGTCCCATATTGCCATTGTCGCTAAATATATCCGATTTAAGGGAGTTTTGGGGGAAGGGGTGGTCCCCTTAGCACTTGGTCCGACACTTGGTACTTTTCTACTATTAAATATCTTTAATTTGAGTCCCATATTGTCTTGAATGGTCAATATATATTTAGTAGGTTTGGGGGGTGGGGCGGCTCCCCTAGGTACCCTATCCAAAATTTGGACTCCAATTTTTTGTTTTTAGGTTACTTTAAGAGAGCACACAAAAATTCGGGGAAATCGCGCCAACCATCTCCGAGATCTGGCGTTTCTCATAATTAGTGTAAAGGGGAGGCGTAAGTAAGTATTGGTCTAATCACTCTCCCAGAGTCAGTGGACTATCCTCAGATGCAGGTCTCATTTCGAGCCTACGGTCCGTCTACATAGTGCCCAACATCTGTGAGCCTTCTCAGTACACTCCTGAATGTGACACTTCCAATTCAGTTTCCTGTTCAAGATCACACCTAAGCATTTGACCTTGTCAAATATCGAAGTCGTCTTATTGAGGAAACGTGGTGCTCTAAATTGGCCCATCTTCGTCTTCCTCGTGAACTGGCAAATTTCAGGCTTCTCTGGGTTAACATTGAGACCTCTGGGTCTAACCCAGTCATATGTCATATGGAAGACACTTTCGGTCCTTCTGCATAGCTGGTTCGGATCCTTCAGAATTATTGGGTTGCCCAAAAAGTAATTGCGGATTTTTCATTTAGTCGACGTTGACAAATTTTTTCACAGCTTGTGACTCTGTAATTGCATTCTTTCTTCTGTCAGTTATCAGCTGCTAGTTTTAGCTTGCTTTAGAAAAAAAGTGTAAAAAAAGAATATTTGATTAAAGTTCATTCTAAGTTTTATTAAAAATGCATTTACTTTCTTTTAAAAAATCCGCAATTACTTTTTGGGCAACACAATATTATAACATCGTCTACGTAGCGTAGACGGGTTCAAATCCCTCCTCAGTCAGCATCCGTAATAGGTCATTTATGGTGGTCACCCATAGGAGTGGCAACAAAATGCCCCCCCCCCCCCCCCCCCCCATGGTGTGCCTTGTGCCACTTTCTCCCTTTTAGTTAAGCCATGAGACCCACAATTTCTCCATCTGTTCCTTACCATATGATTTATCCAATCTCTAAGGGCACAGTCCACCCGGAACTGATCTAAGGATTAGATCGCTGCATTGGTCCACACATTGTTAAAATCCCCCTCGATGTCAATGCATACCGCCTATGTCCACGTTTTGGCATCGAAAGATTCATCTATTTTATGCACAACCTCATGCAGGACAGTCTCCACCAGACTTTCCTTGACATAGGCAAGCTGTTTGTATTTCAGTAGTTTACTGGATGTCCTACTCTTTATCATGGTATCCATAACACGTTCCATGGCTTTGAGTAGAAAGGACGAAAGGCTTATAGGTCTGTAGGCCTTTGGTGTCGCATAACTTGTCCTGTCGGGCTTGGCTATCATAGCCTTTGGCCTCCTGACAGGCTTACGGAGTATATGCAAATCCTGGGCACGCGGTGAAAATAGTGGCCAGACTGAGTAAGGTGTTATAGTTATAGCGTTGATCGATGAGAGTGATTCATAGAAATTTGATTTTCTTAAAAAACTTGACTTTTATATAAAAAAATATCTTAAAATGTAATTTGTGTCAAAGTTTTTAATTTTTTTCAATTTTTTTCGATTTCAAATTCTTATTTACTTTTAATTTCCCTAAGCCCTTGGAACAGCCAGAACCGATTGCGGCAAATATTCCCAGAGCACTATGGCACATGATTTGCATCAACCGCACATTCCAAAATCACTATGCATTTGCTTGTGTTGACACCATTTGAGATTTGCGGATAGACAATGCAAACAGTGTTAAATCGAAATAATGTCAACACGGCGACAGGCGACACACACTCACAACAATAACAACTACAATCAAACAACAGCATTACACTTTGATGTCGCAAAAATTGATTGTGCAAATGCAGGACGGCATAGCGGTGCATTAATGAAATTCCAACATTTTCTGCTTAAGCAAGAGCTTGGGCTAAAGCTTAGATTGAAAACAAGCAACAGCACACGTCGAATACAACGACGAGGAGGGAAGGAGGTGTTTAGTTGAAACATTCATTAATTGTTGGTTTCCTGGTTATGTCCTTTTTTTTGGGGAGGGGTGGGGGTTGTCATAGACTCGTTGCTGTTTCAAGCAACTACAATAGATATTTTTACTCCTCCCTTTTATGTCTCTGCCTCCATCCTTTTCCATGCTAAGTGTAAATTGCAACACCATTTTTGTTGCCATTTTCCCTCTGTGTGAAAAGTGAAAATTTGATGACGATGATGATATGTACGGCGTGAATGACACTTGGGCTATGATGAAATCAAATGAAATTTACCGTCTGACACGTGTGCTTGATGTTGACAATATTGCTTTTTTAAGATTTCAATTAGAAATATCGTCAAACACTCTTATCTCCTGTCGCGCTCAGCTGGCTTGCCCCCTTTATGAGTAGTCTCTTAGTTTTGGCATAACGTTGTTGATTACAAATTTCCATTTAGAACGGAAAGTCTTTCATTAAAAACCTTGGCATGTTGTTGCCTTTCTTTTGAGTTGTTTGTCAATAAACTGTGCTGTTTTGTGGGAAACGTGCTTTTTGTCCATGGCAAAAAGGAACTTTTAAGCCCCAGACGCCTCTAGTCGGCCTAGAAAGGAAAAATTAATAAGTTGATAGATTGGTTTAGGAAAGTTATTCAGAAATGAGTTAACATACATAAAATACATGACAAACATGTAATGAACAAGTAAAGGGTGATTTTTTAGCTATTATCTTTTTGCAACTCTGGTTTAAACAGCTTACGCAAGTTTTGTGTTTTGTTCCACTGTCAAACATCTGTAGTTTGGTCTACAATTTAGCCATGTATCGTCTTACAAACGAACAACGCTTGCAAATTATTGAATTTCATTGTCAAAATGCGTGCTCTGTTAAGAAAGTTCACCGCGCGCTTCTTCCATTTTATGGTCAGTCTGATTTTTGGCTCAATGGGTGCATAAATAAGCAGAATTGTCAATTTTGGAGTAAAGATTAGCCAGGAGCATGGCAAGAGCTACCAATGCATTCAGAAAAAGTCACAGTTTGATGCGGTTTATGGGCTGGTGGCATCATTGGACTGTACTTCTTCAAAGATGATGCGGATCGTAACGTAACTGTGAATGGTGTGCTCTACCGTTAGATGATATGCAATTGTTTTTCCCCCAAAATGCAAGAGATTGACTTGCATGACATGTGATTCCAACAAGACGGTGCCAAATGACACATAGCACGCGTAACAATGGCCTTATTGAGGGGCAAGTTCGGTGAATATTTTTGTTCACATTTGGGACCGGTCAATTGGCCGCCTAGATCGTGCGATTTAACGCCTTTAGACTATTTTTTGCGGGGCGATGTTAAGGCTCATGTCTATACAGGCAAGCCCGCTTCAATTGACGCATTTATGGTCAGGTGAATTTTTGGCTCAATGGGTGCATAAATAACAGAATTGTCGATTTTGGAGTGAAGATTAGCCAGGAGGATGGCAAGAGCTACCAATGCATCCACAAAAGTTCGCAGTTTGGTGCGGTGTATGTGCTGGCGGCATCATTGGACCGTACTTCTTGAAAGATGACGTAACTGTGAATGGTGTGCTCTACCGTGAGATGATATACAACTTTTTTTCCCCAAAATGCTAGAGCTTGACTTGCATGACATGTGGTTCCAACAAGACGGTGCCACATAGCACGCGTAACAATGGCCTTATTGAGAGGCGAGTTCGGTGAATATTTTTGTTCACATTCGGGACCGGTCAATTGGCCGCCTAGATCGAGCGATGTAACGCCTTTAGACTATTTTTTTGTGGGGCGATGTTAAGGCTCATGTCTATACAGGCAAGCCCGCTTCAATTGATGTATTTATGGTCAGTTGAATTTTTGGCTCAATGGGTGCATAAATAAGCAGAATTGTCGATTTTGGAGTGAAGATCAGCCAGTATCTTTGCAAGAGCTACCAATGCATCCACAAAAGTTCGCAGTTTGGTGCGGTGTATGTGCTGGCGGCATCATTGGACCGTACTTCTTCAAAGATGATGCTAATCGTAACGTGAATGGTGAGTGCTACCGTGAGATGATATCCAACTTTTTTTTGCCCAAATTGCAAGAGCTTGACATGTGGTTCCAACAAGACGGTGCCACATGGACAAGAATGGACTTATTGAGAGGCGAGTTAGGCGAACATTTTATTTTACGTTCGGGTCCGGTCAATTGGCCGCCTAGATCGTGCGATTTAATGGACCATGTTAAAGCTCATAACTATACGAGGGCTGCGGAGTCTAGTCCTCGACTTCGAACCCCGGTCAGATTCTAAGTGGAAGTCGGAGAGCGGTTTTGAGTCGGAAGAGCGGCGTGTTCAACTCCGAACCAAACTCCGATTCTGGCTCAATAGTCCGACTTCGACTCCGCAGCCCTGATCCATACAGACATGGGCGCTTCAATTGACGCATTGTAAGACAACATTGAATCATTTATTCGTGAGATACCGGCCGAAATGTTTGAGAGAGTATGCCAAAATTGGACTAAGCGGATGGACCATTTTGAATCACGGCCAACATTTGCATGAAATAATCTTCAAATATTCAAATATATGGACCGTACTACTGATCCAAATAAAGATTTCATGTATTTTTCTGAATTTTATGTGTTTTTATGGGGGTATACTAATTTCGACTTTCTGTTTGTAACACCTCGAAATATGCGTCTAAGACCCCATAAAGTCTATATATATTCTTGATCGTCATGACATTTTAAATCGATCTAGCCATATCCGTCCGTCTGTCTGTCGAAAGCACGCAAACTTTCGAAAGAGTAAAGCTAGCCACTTGAAATTTTGCACGAATACTTCTAATAAGTGTAGTTCTGTTGGGATTGTAAATGGGACATATTGGGCCATATAAACCGATCTTGGGTCTTGACTTCTAGAGCCTCTAGAGGGCGCATTTCTCGTCCGATTTCACCAAAATTTTGCACGTGGTGTTTTTTTCATTTGGTATTCATGTGGTATCATTTTCAACAACTGTGCTAAGTATAGTTCAAATCAGTTCATAACCTGATATAGCTGCCATATAAACCGGTCTTGGGTCTTGAAGTCTTCAGATTTTTGGAGGGCGCAATTCTTATCCGATTTGGCTGAAATTTTGCATGAGGTGTTTTGTTATGACTTGCAACAACTGTATTAAGTACGGTTCAAATCGGTTTATAACCTGGTATAGCTGCCATATAAATCGATCTTGGATCTTGACATCTTGAGCCGCTAGAGGGAGCAATTCTCATTCGATTTGGCTGAAAGTTTGCATGAAGTGTTTTGTTATGACATCCAACAACTGTGCTTAGCATGGCGTAAATCGGTACATAACCTGATATAGCTGTCGTTTAAATCGATCTGGTATCTTGACTTCTTGAACCTCGAGAGGGCGCAATTCTCATACGATTTGGCAAAAGTTTGTACAACTGCTTCACCCATGACGTTTAACATACGTCTCCAATATGATCCGAATGGTGAATGTGAAAGACTTTCCTATAGCTCTTAAAAAATTAAAAAGCATCCTAAGTTCGGCTGAGCCGAATATTATATACCCCTCCAATAAGGATCGCATTTGTCAAATTCTTTGAACGTTATCTGTCTATAGGCAAACGAAGGATAATGGATAAAAATTATTGATATGCTATGATGCTATACTAGGTTATGAATCGATTACAGCCATACTTGGTTTGAATGTTGGAGACCATAGTAGATGCTATGGTTCAAAATTTCAACTCCCAACGGACCTACTCTAGAAGGAAGTATTTGTTCAAGATTACAAACGCTTAGCTGTACTCCTTCGAAAGTTAGCATGCTTTCCGCAGACAGACAGACGGAGGCACATTGCTAGATCGACCTGCAGTATGGCAACCCTGCACTACCCAAACCTACACTCATGCTATTTCTTTTAGTCTTTACACGTACAAAAACATATACAACGGCAAAACCAAGTAAGAGCGTGCTAAGTTCGGCCAGGCGGAATCTTGGATAACCTCCACCATGGCATCCTTTAAAAATGTACCCTTGTTTACTAAGTTTGTATTTTAATTATTATACCCACCGCCATAGGATGGGGGTATACTTATCTAGTCATTCCGTTTGTAACACCTCGAAATATTGATCTGTGACCCCATAAAGTATATATATTTTGGATCCTCTCGACATTCTAATTCGATCTAGCCATGTCCGTCCGTCTATCGAAATCACGACAGCGGTCGAACGCGTATGGCTAGCAGCTTGAAAATTTGCACAGATACTTAATATTGATGTAGGTCATTGGGGATTGCAAGTGGGCCATAACGGTTCAGATTTGGATATAGCTGCCATATAAACCGATCTCCGGATTTGTCTTCTTGAGCCCCAGGAAGCCTCATTTTTTGTACGATTTGGCTAAAATTTTGCACAAAGTGTTCTGTTATGACTTTCAACAACTGTGCTAAGTACGGTTCAAATCGGTCAAGAACCTGATATAACTCCCATATAAACCGATCTCCAGATTTGTCTTCTTGAGCCCTGGAAGCCTTAATTTTCCTCCGATTTGGCTGAAATTTTGCACATAATGTTCTGCTATGACTTCCACTAACTGTGACAATTACAGCCTAAATCGGTCAAGAACCGGATATAGCTCCCATTAAACCGATCTCCCGATTTGTCTTCTTGAGCCCCTGGAAGCCTCAATTTTCATTCGATTTGGCTGAAATTTTGTACATAGTGTTCTGCTATGACTTTCGACAACTGTGCCAAGTACGGTTCAAATCGGCCAAGAAGCTGATATAGCTCCCATATAAACCGATCTCCCGATTTGACTTCTTGAGCCCTTACAAACCGCGATTTTTATCCGATTTGGCTGAAATTACGCAGGTCATTCGTTCCGCCCATGATACTTCAGTGATTCCCGTGATCTCGCAACCTTTAGTGTGCTTACGCAGACCACCCATTCCACCCGTGCCACTTCGGTAATTTCCGTGATTTCGCAACCGTGAATGATTCCCTCGGTTATTTCCGCGATCTCGCAATTTTTCTCTCCCTTCCTCAGCGAGCGTCACCCCAGCAAACGGAGGAAACTCGTCGTTACACAACCTCTCGTACCATTCAGGGCCGCCTCCACCGACTTGCCTTTGAGGCATGCCTGTTGTGCCCCACTGATATTTTCTGGCGTCAGCCACTTCCTCACTTTCAGGTCTATCAGTCTTTCCAGTGTTTTGAGTAGAAACGTTGACAAACTAATGGACCTGTGATATTTCGTCGTGCTGTGTTTTTTTCCTGTCTTGGGAATAAAGACCACCCTGACCTACCTCCATGCCCTCGATATGATAGACCATACCAGGATTATCCGGAAACCCCATTCCAACCAGGGCAGGGTAACTCCTAGCGACTTCAGCAGACCTATAAGATTCCCAAAGCCTTTAAGATTCCCTGATTCCAAAGAACTCAATGTAGACTCCTGCCCCAGGTGATATTCAACGCCTCTTTCGCGGTGCTTCTCCTATTTAGTCCCGTTTTGAGCCGCAATTTTTATTACGCTCCTAACAGTCGTGACAGGTTTGGTCCAAATAGTCTGCTTAAGTGAGACCTTATGGGCCGAACTCCCAATTTGGCATCTTGAACCTTTGGAAGCCCCAATTTTTATTCGTATTTTTTACAACTATGACCTGCAACTAAGTTCATTTGGTGTAAACTGGAAAAGATTCGGAGCACTCTTTTACTTGTCATAGTTTACGAACTCAAAAAATATTGGCCTTAATTTCAGTTTAGGCCGACTTCCTACTTGTATTTGCTATTTTTTTTGGCTCTTTCATTCACCATATGATTTACAAGCCACCTTCTTGATGTTGGCACGTTCGGGTGAAAGGCATATAAACAATCTCCCAATTCCTTTGAAACCTCCCCAGCTATGACATAACAAAAGGCGCACATCAATATTTTGCAATTAGAACGACTTGTAATCAGTAAATCTGTGGATAATATCCAACTAAAGTAAATAAAGGCACCCCCATAACCAATTTCCGGAATTTATCAACAGTTGAGCGTTTCTGGCCCTTCTTTGCCTCCGTCACCTCCTCCTCCTCCTGCACCACCCTTCACTATCTCTGTTTAAATTGTTTAAACAAGACAAAAGCGTTAAAAACATTTTCGGTCAATTATACGCTGAATGAATTTTAAACCACTTTCCCAGTCAGCCGGATGATAGGTAGCAAGCAGTGGCGGCCTTTATTGCCACCACAACACTACCACCCAAATCTCAAGCACCGAGGCCATAGTGAGGGATTAGAATATGGTTGTTGCTGTTGTTGTCAACATTAAAACTCAATTTAGACAATGACATCGTTTAAGCAAATAAATGTTCGTTTCGTTGGCTGTTTTTGTGCTTGTAGTGAAGTGGAGTGGCTGGGAAGTGGAAAATGTTGGCTGAGTATGCTCAATGATTTTATTTTTCGTTTTTGTTAAGAACATGTCATCGTGGCGTTTTATTTGAATATTGGATTTACCTCAAACTCATCAAATATATCCATTCGCTCGCTCGTTCGTTCGTTCATTCATTCAACCATCCATAAAAACGACCCAGACCATAGAGCAACAAAACTTCAAAACAAAATTTTGTTGGCAGCGTTATGTGTGTGTGTGTGTGCTGGCACTCATTCCATCATGTTGAGATAGCAAAAACAGTGTTGCCACAAGATTTTTATATCATCATTTTCATCTGATTGTTTTCAAATTTGATGCAAGCGTTTTTTTTTTACCCACCACCTAAGGATGGGGGTATTTTCATTTTGTCATTCCGTTTGAAACACATCGAAATATCCATTTCCAACCCTATAAATTATATATATTCTTGATGATCGTAAAAATCTAAGACGATCTAGACATGTCCGTCCGTCTGTCTGTTGAAATCTTGCTACAGTCTTTAAAAATAAAGATATTGAGCTGAAATTTTGCATTTTGTCCATAGGCAGGTTAAGTGCGAAGATAGGCTATATCGAGGCATATCTTGATATAGCCCCCATATAGACCGATTGGCCGATTTAGGGTCTTAGGCCCATAAAAGCCACATTTATTATCCGATTTTGCTGAAATTCAAGACAGTGAGTTGTGTTAGTCCCTTCGACATCCTTCGTCAATTTGGCTCAGATCGGTCCAGATTTGGATATAGCTGCCATATAGACCGATCCTCCGATTTAGGGTCTTAGGCCCATAAAAGCCAGATTTATTATCCGATTTTGCTGAAACTTGAGACAGTGAGTTGTATAAGGCCCTTCGAAGATCGGTCCAGATTTGGATATAGCTGCCTTATAGACCGATCTCTCGATTTAAGGTTTTGGGCCCATAAAAGGCGCATTTAATGTCCGATGTCGCCGAAATTTGGCACAGTGAGTTAAGTTAAGCCCCTTGACATACATCCGTCATATGGCACAGATCAGTCCGGATTTGGATATAGCTACCATATAGGTCGATCTCTCGGTTTTAGGTTTTGGGGCCATAAAAGGCGCATTTATTGTCCGATTTTGCTGAAATTTAAGACAGTGAGTTGTTTTAGGCTCTTCGACATTCTTCTTCAATTTGCCCCATATCGGTCCGGATTTCGATATAGCTGCCATATAGACCGATCTCTCGATTTAAGGTTTTGGGTCCTTAAATGGCGCATTTATTGTCCAATTTCGCTGAAATTTGGGACAGTGCGTTGTGTTAGGCTCTTCGGCATTTTTCTGCAACTTGGCCCAAATCGGTTCAGATTTGAATATAGCTGCCATTTAGACCGATATCTCGATTTAAAGTCTTGGCCCCATAAAAGGCGCCTTTATAATCCGATTTCACTGAAATTTGACACAGTGACTTATGTTAGGCTTTTCGACATCCGTATCGTATATGGTTCAGATTGGTTTATTTTTAGATGTAGCTTCTAAAAAGACCAATATTTTGTTACACACAATTGAACAATGACTTGTACTTATTAGTATTTGGTCCAAATCGGATAATATTTTGATATAACTGCTATGGAACATAAGGTATGCAATTTTCACCGGATTTTGATAAAAGGTGGTTTACATATATACCCGAGGTGGTGGGTATCCAAAGTTCGGACCGGCCGAACTTAACGCCTTTTTACTTGTTTAGCCTAGAGACAAAGCCTATTGAAATTGGTTTCGGTTCGAATGTGGATATAGCTCGTCCGATTTGGACTTATACTGCAATAGTATCCTCATTTGTGGACCGATTCTCACGAAATTTGCCACAAGGGAGTCTCCCATAAGTCTACACATTACTTGTGAATTTGAGTTAAATCAGTTCAGATACAAATATAGCTCCCATATATATTTATCGCCCGATTTCAACTTCTAGAGCCATTGCAAGCGCATGCATCAACCAATCTTCTCAAAACTTTGCACTACGCTTTTTTCTACGGCTATCACAAAACAAGCGGTCGAAATCGATACAGATTTGGAAATATCTCCTATATATATGTTCGTCCGATTTGGACTAATACCGCAATAATATCGTCATTTGTGCATAGATTCACGTGAAATTTGGCACAAAGAATTCTCTTATGACTCCCGACATTGCTGTTGAACCTTCTATAACTCCCACATAAATCCAACTACCGTTTTCAATTCAATCACCAATATGGCAACTCTCCCCATCAACCCCCCTCTTTAGCTTTTATCAAACTATAAGGGTCCTCATCTTTATTCTCATCCGTATGGCGTATTAGAGCACAGCAGCTTAAGTTGTTGTGTGGCCTTTTCACTTATAAATTTTGTTGTTGAAAAACTTTCTACATTTCCATGATGTTCGTCACATCCTAGAGGAAGAAGAAGAACAACAACAATAACAGCAAAAACGAATTTATTTGAGTTTTTGCCATTTGGATGAATGACAAAAAATCATTCATAAATAATCCCGTTGACACTAAAACTTTTCTCTCTCTCTCTCTCGCTCTCGTCTTGCTCTCCTTTATAGAGTTCTAGCACTTGTGTTTACATGAGTGGATATTTCTCATATTAGTAGGCAATTCTCAAGCACAAGTACTTGTGATTACTGCATCCTGTATGAAAGAATATACACAATGAGTTGAGAGTATATTGCTTGTGTGTGTGCGTGTGTTTGTGTGCGGCAATAGTATTGCTTTACTTCGGCTTATGGACACTTGAGTTGGGCCAAAGAAAAGCTTTTGAAAATTTTACAATATTTGTGTAAAAGTTGTTTGGGATTCCAAACATACATAAATAACACTACAAAATGTAAATACAAAAGGGTCAGATATGAATAATATCCGAAAGGATAAATAAACTACGAGGAGGGGAGCTAGGGAATTTGGGAAAGAAAAACTGAAATATAACAAGTAAGAGCGTGCTAAGTTCGACCGGGCCGAATCTTATATACCCTCCACCATTGATCGCATTTGTCGAGTTCTACGTGCGGTATCTCTTTTTAGACAAACAAAGAATATTGAACAAGAACTGTTATGCTATTGGAGCTATATCAAGTTATAGTCCGATCAAAACATGGACCGATTTAAACCATACTTAGCGTTGTGGTTGGAAGTGCTACTAAAACACTACGTGCAAAATTTCAATTAAATCGGATAAGAATTGCGCCCTCCAGAGGCTCAAGAAGTCAAGACCCAAGATCGGGTTATATGGCAGCTATATCAAAACATGGACCTATTTTGCGCATTTACAATACCAACCGACCTACACTAATAAAATGTATTTGCGCAAAATTTTAAGCGGCTAGCTTTACTCCTTCGAAAGTTAGCTTACTTTCGACAGACAGACGGACGGACGGACAGACGGACGGGCATGGCTAGATCGACATAAAATGACATGACGATTTATGGGGTCTTAGACGCATATTTCGAAGTGTTACAAACAGAATGACGAAATTAGTATACCCCCATCTTATGGTGGAGGGTCTAAAAATTTTAAATGGGAAACTTAAAATAAACAAGTAAAAAGGCATTAAGTATAGCCGGGCCGAATCTTGGGAACCCACCACCATGGATTCTGCTAAACATTTATTCAAACTAAATTTAGTTGAAGGGCATAATTTTATTCTTCATACTAAACTGCTATCAAACCAAACTGTTGTCGAACATGGATAATCGAGAGACCGGTTAAAATTGGAGGCATTTCAGGTTATAAACCTATTTGCACTGTACCTGGCATAGTTGTTGGAAGTCGTAGCAGAACACTATTTGCAAAATTTTAGCCAAATCAAACAAAAATTGGGGCTCCCAGGGGCTCAAGACGTATAATCGGCAAATCGGTTTATATGGGAGCTATATCTAAATCTGAACCGATATGGTCAATTTGTAATCTACGGTGACCTACATCAATATTAAGTATCTGTGCAAAAATTCAAGCGGATACCTTAATTCGTTTGACCGCTATTGTAATTTCGGCAGACGGTCTGCTTATGCCCTGACGGAAGACAAAGGCGAGAGAGAATACTACTGCTGCCCAGCCCATGCTATTAAAATCGTTCTGATACTCTGATCCAATCCTTAGACCAGTAACGGGTTCTTAGAGACTGGATAAACCATTGCCAACAACAGGTGGCTCCCATGGCAATGAAATTTTAAATTTTTTGAAAGTGTCACGAATTTCCCTCTAGGACGCATAGTTTAGGAGATACAGCCATTTTAAGTTTTCCAACTGAAATTTCCATTTCTAATGAATTTTGAATGAAATTTTTAATTTTTTGATGGTGTCACGAATTAAGGCCCATTTCCCTCTAAGACGCATAGTTTAGGAGATACAGCCATTTTAAATTTTCCAACTGAAATTTCGATTTCTAATGGATTTTCAATGAAATTTTTAATTTTTTAATGGTGTCACGAATTAAGGCCCATTTCCCTCTAGGACGCTTAGTTTAGGAGATACAGCCATTTTAAGTTTTGCAAGTAAAATTTCGATTTCTAATGGATTTTCAATGAAATTTAAAATTTTTTGATGGTGTCACGAATTAAGGCCCATTTCCCTCTAGGACGTATATTTTAGGAGATACAGCCATTTTAAGTTTTGCAAGAATATTTTGATTTCTAATGGATTTTCAATGAAATTTTAAATTTTTTGATGGTGTGACGAATTAAGGCCCATTTCCCTCTATGACGCTTAGTTTAGGAGATACAGCCATTTTAAGTTTTGCAAGTGAAATTTCCATTTCTAATGGATTTTTAATGAAATTTTAAATTTTTTGATGGTGTCACCATGTCCTGGGTTCGAATCCTGACAAGACCATCAGAAAAAAATAGATGTGGTTATTCCCTCCTAATGCTGGTGTCGCACTGCGGCACGCCGTTCGGACTCGGCTATAAAAAGGAGGCCCCTTATCATTGAGCTTAAACTTGAATTGGATTGCACTCATTGATGTGTGAGAAGTTTGCCCCTGTGGGAAGTTTGCCCCTGTTCCTTAGTGGAATGTTCATGGGCAAAATTTAGCAAATTTGCATTTGATATTGGGGCGCACTCTCGCTCTATGTTGAGCGTTACTATGTTTCATCTATTATGTTGGAAGCCATGGTCTTCCAATTACAATACCAACCTCGTTTTCCAACTTAGTTCAATAACACATTTGGAGGACTCCTGCATAATTTTATTGAAATATCGCTGTCTTTGCCATCACATCA
This sequence comes from Stomoxys calcitrans, assembly GCF_963082655.1. NCBI lineage: Eukaryota > Metazoa > Arthropoda > Insecta > Diptera > Muscidae > Stomoxys > Stomoxys calcitrans. The sequence continues at coordinate 142,200,257 of NC_081556.1, read as the reverse complement.
ACATCATCATCTTTCACAAGTTCCTTTTTATTACTTCAGTGTCAACAACCCCTCAACATAGAGTTCCTTGTTTTATACGGAACAACATCCCCGTACATTCTCATCATCCTTATAGTCATCGTGGTACTTTTACAAATTTTATTTGTTTATTATTGCTTTGGGCTATAGATTTTGTCTCTTAATGCTGTCATGTAAAATTTGTTAAATTAAATTTTTGAATGAATGGTAGCACCATACACAGTAGTGGCTTGGGCAGAAGTTGACAGTATTTGGCAAGTCTCTTTTTCTACTTCTCTAATGCGATTAAGGCAACAGACAAAATGACAACAATCTGTGCGCTTTCCAGATGAGTACGATTCTCTACCGGGAAGAGTGTTTAATCCTTAATCAAATAGATTAGGAAAACGTTAAAGCAACAGACGCCTGGCGTAAATATATACTCAGGCCTAAGGCCACAAAAACACAAAGGACATAAATGACATTTATTGCATTTATAATATTTTCATTAAAATGTAATAACATGGAAGGGTATGGGAGGCAGAGTTTTTTATGAAACTGGTCTTAACCTTGGCGATGTTTATAAATAATGTGGTAGGAAAAATGCAGAGAAATATAAAAGAAAAGTAAAGAATATACCGTAGTAGGCCCCAGCAACGGTGCTCATTACTTTATTATACCCACCACCAAAGGATGGGGGTATATTCATTTTGTCATTCCGTTTGCAACACATCGAAATATCCATTTCCGACCCTATAAAGTATATATATTCTTGATCAGCGTAAAAATCTAAGACGATCTAGCCATGTCCGTCCGTCTGTCTGTTGAAATCACGCTACAGTCTTCAAAAATAGAGATATTGAGCTGAAATTTTGCACAGATTCTTTTTTGTCCATAAGCAGGTTAAGTTCGAAGATGGTTAAGTCCGATTTTGTTGAAATTTGGGACAGTGAGTTGTGTTAGGCCCTTCGACATCCTTTGTCAATTTGGCTCAGATCGGTCCAGATTTGGATACAGCTGCCATATAGACCGATCCTCCGATTTAGGGTCTAAGGCCCATAAAAGCCACATTTATGGTCCGATTTCGCTGAAATTTGGGACAGTGAGTTGTCTTAGGCCCTTTGACATGTTTCTTTAATTTGGTCCAGATCGGTTCAGATTTGGATATAGCTGCCATATAGACCGATCCTCCGGTTTAGGGTCTTAGGGCCACAAAAGCCACATTTATTATCCGATTTTGATGAAATTCGGGGCAGTGAATTGTCTAAGGCCCATCGACATCCTTCGTTAATTTGGCTCAGATCGGTCCAGATTTGGATATAGCTGCCATATAGATCGATCCTCCGATTTATGGTGTAAGGCCCATAATAGCCACATTCATTATCCGATTTTGCTGAAATTTGGGACAGTGAGATGTGTTAGGCCCTTTGACATATTTCTTCAATTTGGTTCAGATCGGTTCAAATTTGGATATAGCTGCCATATAGACCGATTTCTTGATTTATGGTTTTGGGCCCATAAAATGCTCATTTATTGCCCGATGTCCCCGAAATTTGGAACAGTGAGTTAAGTTAAGCCCCTTGACATACTTCTGCAATATCGCACAGATCGGTCCAGATTTGGATATAGCAGCCATATAGACCGATATCTAGGTTTTAGGTTTTGGGGCCATAAAAGACGCATTTATTGTCCGATGTCGCTGAAATTTGAGACAGTGAGTTTGGTTAGGCTCTTCGACGTCCTTCTTCAATTTTGCTCAGATCGGTCCAGATTTGAATATAGCTGCCATATAGACCGATCTCTGGATTTAAGGTTTAGGGCCCATAAAAGAGGCATTTATTGTCCGATTTCGCCGAAATTTGGGACAGTGCTTAGTGTTAGGCTCTTCGACATGTTTATGCAACTTGGCCCAAATCGGTACAGATTTGGATATAGCTGCCATGTAGACCGATATCTCGATTTAAAGTCTTAGTCCCATAAAAGGCGCATTTATAATCCGATTTCACTGAAATTAGACACAGTGACATATGTTCGGCTTTTCGATCGGTATGATGTATATGAGAATAAGGTATGAAATTTTCACCGAATTTTGATGAAAGATGGTTTACATATATACCCGAGGTGGTGGGTATCCAAAGTTCGGCCCGGCCGAACTTTTTTTTACTTTAATTGGCTTTGACAGACCATTTGTTCCACTAACCTAAAGTAGAATAGCGTTCCAAGGGCCTCGATCTTCTGCGCTCCTTCTAAAATCTATGACACCAAGTTTCGAGGTGTCTCCCACCACTTGATCTTTCCATCGGGATTTTGGTTGTTGTTGTTGTTTTAGCCACATTTTCATGTGGAGGTAGCAAGCTCATTTCGATCCCCGCAGGAACAGGGTGGCGCCATTAACTCGCCTTGTCATATCGAGCATCATAGGCACTCAGTATTTGTGCAAGAGCCGGTGCCGTTCGACCTCTCACTGAGACTCTCCGCTCGATACCGCTGATGAAGCATTCCACTATCCGCAACCTATGGGCGCGCCCAGTACCTCGCAGCTAAGCTAACACCTCACAGATCAGACCGCAATGTTCCAGCCTCTGTGGTGCTCACAGCTATCCTCTGCCAGGACTTTTGGTCGTTCGGTTTGCGTATGCCACCGTTTGCCTTCAAAAGACTTCTTAGCGGGAGCTTCTTCATCCGTTTTGACAACATGATTTAGCCAACGCAATTATTATATTTTGATACGGGTAACTATGCTAGCGTCGTCATATAGCTCTTGGTTCATACGACGCCCATATTCTCCATTAACGCAAACTGATCCATATATTTTAAGAAGAATCTGTCTTTCAAACACTCCAAGCACTGCCTCGTCTACTTTCAAAAGTACCCATACAACAACTAGGGTAGAATTAGTGTCAGTGCTATCGTTGTCATACAGCTCGAAGAATCTTTCTCTCAAATACTCCAAGCACTGTCTCATCTGCTTTCACAAGTACCCATGCTTCAGAACCATATAACAGCACGGGTAGTATCAGTGTCTTGTAAAGTGTAGTCTTCGTCTGTCGAGAGGTGGCCTTGTTTCTAAACTGCCAACTTAATCCAAAGTAGCATATGTTTGCCAGTATTATTCTTCGCTTTATTTCAAAACTGGAGTCCTTCGTTTCGGTTACGGCGGTGCCGTGGTTGATAAATTTGCTGACCATCTCAAAGTTGTGGTTCCCAACCTTCCCCATTTTCTTCAGCTGATCAGTTGTACAGGGCGTTTTGAGAGGTGTTACCACCCATTTCGTTTTTTCTCCATTTACTATCAGGGCCATTTTCACTGATTCGCTTTCGATTCTTTCAAAGGCTGCAGTTACTACTTCCGGACCACGCCCGCTATAGCACTGGAGACTATTCTACAATAGATACCCGACCCATTGACATACAGATAAGGTGTGAGGCAGCCACTGCGGCATTGAGACATAAGGCGATGGGAGAATAGATTGAGTATGAGAGCAGCTAATACCTTCGCGGTATAATAGAGACGACGATAGAAAACCTGGAAGGAAGGGAAGAGGTTTACGATCGGATACCTAAGACGACACTTAAGGTCGAGTGCGAGGCACTGCTGCCATCGGCACAGTCTTGGATTGACAGAACCCCAGTACTGCCATCTGGAAGGTCATGTTACACGGATGGATCAAAGCTAGAGGACATAGTGGGCCAGGGGGTTTATATTAAAAACCCAGGGACTGACATCTGTTTTAGACGGCCTGACCATAATAAGGTATTGCAGGCGGAGATCCGGGCGATCTCGGAATGCGTGAAGTGGCGTGGTGTTTGAGGACGTCTAGTGTGAACATCTGTACCGACAGTAAAATTGCCATAAGGTCAATTACAACCAGGACGGTAAGGTCACGAACAGTCCTGCAGTGTAAGAAGGAGATTAACGCCTTCTCTGAAGATGGGAAAATCCGCATCGTTTGGGTGCCGCGCCAGGGGCCTGGAGTAAGGGGAAATGAAAGGGCAAACGATTTGGCGGTGAAGGCCAGAGGACTGCCGTCAATAAACTTGGTTAACCCGAAGCCTTTCGGGTCGACGTAGTCCGAGTTAAGGGAGTGGGCGACGAGTGAGCATGCAACATTGGAGAACAGAGAAACGATCGATAGGACGGCGAAAATCCTATGGGGGAATACAAATTGTGAGAAGACGAGGATATTACTGAAAGGAAGCCAGAGGAGGTCAGTATAGCTGTTGGTATCATAACGGGACACATAGGACTACGAGCTCACTTATGTAAAATCGGTGCGGCAAGTGACCGGCAAGCATGTGTAGAGCATGCGGGTAAGATGATGAGACGTTGGAGCATTTCCTTTGACATTGCCCGGCTTTCGCGTATAACAGATACCGGTACTTAGGTGGAGACACAATATCAGACACGAAGCAACTTAGGGGATTGATATTGAAAACAATTAAGGATTTTGTAAGTAGCACGGAATTCCTAACTTCAAATTTTTTTTTTAGAGGTTACTTTATAGTTTTTAGAGCGCACAACAAGCCGATTACTGGCTTAGGTGTATGTCCATAGTGGCATGGGGCGGATTAATATCGCACCCTCCGTTCAACCTAAACTAACCAAGATCCTCAAGGTTAAGGATCATGGTGAACTTCTTACTAACCAAATACTCCTTACTTCCACAAGAGGAATAACCCCACTTTCAAACTTTACGAGCTAGAATTCCATTCTAGTGATAAGAAGTATAATTTTGTGGATGTTAAGAACGGAATTCATGAATACCCTACACTGCAGAGTGGGTCTGTAAGATGTCCAACGGGATGCTCTAATCAATGCTACGTTTTTATACCGAGCTTATATAGTCCTTGGCGGAATATCAGTCCAGCTAATGATTTTGGGTAATTTTCGGACCGTCATATTGATCCAATCCTTAGACCAGTATCGGGCGGACCGGGTCCTTAGAGACTGGACAAACCATATGCTAAGGTAGAGGTGGATAAATTGCGGATTCCATGACATAAATAAAGAGTGATTTGTTAGGTATTATCTTTCTGGCAACACTACCAATGCATCCGGAAAAAGTCACAGTTTGGTGCGGTTTATGGGTGGTCGGTAACTGCACAGATTTAACAAGAGGTTGGTCAAAACCTAAATAGACTTGGTGACACAATACGAATATCTTTTGAATCGCCGCAGCCACTCACTCATAATTTTGTTTGGGATCATCCTCTTTCACCGTCCAGTTGTAATATAGTCTCAGTTATCGTTCATATTGGTTGAATACCTACCAATTTGTACTTATTTTTTCAACAAAATCTTTTATCACTACATTTCATTCTTCTACCAAAATCATTCATTAATTGCCAGGCCTCACACAATCACTTTTATTAGTCAACAACTCAAAATTAAATTTTTTTTGCAAACATTTTCATTTAATTGCTAATCACAGCATCTTAAAGTGTGGTGATTTATTATGCGATACTTGTCACTAAAATAATTTGCTTGTCCTTGTGGTGACATTATACACATACTTGGAGTCACTCATTCACATTCACATGCATTATCCATGGAAACTACACAAACACATGTGTATGTATAAGAACGCGACTCGGATTTGCCAACGTCGACGATGGTAGCTGCAGCACCACCACCACCATATACTCGTAATACTTAATTAAAAAATACGTATACACTGGTATGTATGTGCAGAGGTATGAACGAACATCCTCTCACTCTGTCACACAATCACCCTCTCAAACAATTGGCACAAAAGATTCAACCATTCTCAAAAATGTTATGTATGTATGCGTGTAGCCTGTTTGTAATTACATGATTGTGTAATTAAAACAATCTCAAACCTCAAAACCCGTAAAAGGTTTTCAAAATTTACTCTTTGCCCAAGTTAAATAAGAATAATACACAAATACCCTTAAATAAAATAATTTCCTTTAGTCATATAAACATGAAAAAAGCCACCCGACACTCATACCCAGTGTTAGCGGGCAACACCACCTCCCAATAGGCTCTCTCAGCACATGGGAGGCAACGAACAGCCAACAATTGACGTTTTGCCAAACAATCAGTGTTGCCACCCACAAGTGACAACAATTTCGGAAATGTTTTTAATTACAATGCTTGCAAAATTTCAAAATTTCAAAGGTAATAACGGCTTTCTTTCGAAAATACATGGTTGTTGGAAATGAGCCTTAGAAAGCCGCTGAATGATTGATTGACAGACTTGATAACAAGGCCCGTCCTAAGAGGACTTCGCTATAAAATGACCAGAGTAGCAAAACCCAAGTGTTCGAAGTTAGGCCGCGAAGAACCAGGTCCTGGATTGGCTGATATCACGAAATTCTGACGGGAAGCAAGGGTAGTGTTCAAACCCGGCAAGGCCAGTTATGCAACACCAAAGTTCTATAGACCTGAAAATCTTACATCCTTTCTAATTCATACCATGGAGAGTACATAGGATACCATGATCAAGAGTAGGACATCCAGCGAAAGACACTAAGGGAGAGAGAGGCGTCTAGACCCAGAAACCAAGTTTTGGCACGGACTGCTTGACTATAACACAGTCTTACAAGCGGAAATGCAGACGATCAGAGAGTGCATACGACGATATAGGTTTAATGGAAAATCGAAGAGTGTGAATTTCTTCCCGGACTTTTGTGCCACAGACAATAATATTTAAGATTGTAAAGTCACGGGTACCACTGTTCATTACAAGAGGTTAGTATGTCCCCCTATGACGCTGAACGCCAGCGGTGGTTTTCCCCTCCTAATGCTGGCAACATTTGTGAGGTACTATGCCATTTAAAACTTCTCTCCAAAGAGAGAAGTAACTTCTCCTCCTATAAAAAGGAGGTCCCTTATCATTGAGCTTAAAACTTAAATCGGACTGCACTCATTGATGTGTGAGAAGTTTGCCCCTGTTCCTTTGTGGAATGTTCGTGAGCAATATTTGCATTTGCAAAGTCACGGGCTGGTTCGACATGTAAGAAAGAGATTACTATTGGGTTGCCCAAAAAGTAATTGCGGATTTTTTAAAAGAAAGTAAATGCATTTTTAATTAAACTTAGAATGAACTTTAATCAAATATACTTTTTTTACACTTTTTTTCTAAAGCAAGCTTAAAGTAACAGCTGATAACTGACGGAAGAAAGAATGCAATTACAGAGTCACAAGCTGTGAAAAAATTTGTCAACGCCGACTATATGAAAAATCCGCAATTACTTTTTGGGCAACCCAATACATACTTTGAATATGTTGAAATCCGAATAAAAATGTTTAGGATAGATTAGACTCAGTTAAACAACTTTTACAATGATCATTAAAAACTATTTTATTGGCTCAACCATCATCAGAAAGAAAGACGTATTTATCTTTATTGAGCAGTGTAAACGAAATTTTAGACTAATATAGTCCATTCTGATACCAGTAGCGACAGACCGGGCCTCTAATGGGAATAGAAACCCTGCACTGATAATCTGAGAAAGCTACCAACGCGGCTACGGGGCGACCTTATAGCGGAGGTTTGCTCTCTGCCTCTATTAAATTAATCACTTTGGTTTCTTAAAGTGAAACAATAGACGAATGTTATCAGATTAACCACAAATGTTCATAAATCAGTTAGGGATACCAAGTTAAGACGAATTTTCCGACTTTTATCAAAATGGCAAAAGTCAACTTTTTGACTTTTCGACTTTTTCTCAAAAATTAACAGATTTTCCTAAATTATTTTTGCCTTCAAGAGATAATCATTTCTTTGTATTTAGAATATACAAAGAGGGAGGTTTTAATCAATGAAAGTCAGTTTGGACTTTTTTACACAAAATGTCGACTCATTGATTAGTCTAAAGTCGTCTTTGGGACCTAAAATCAGTTTTTCTAGTGAACAAAACGTGCTAAACTGTCCACAGCCGTCCACATTCTGACCACGTCTAGTGCACAATTTTTTAAAGATTGCAAAAAGTTGTTTTTTGTTTTCGAGAAAAGAACCTATGTTTCATCCATCCCCTAATTGTATCTCTACAAACTCTCTACCACATGTTAACAAACGTCCTGCCACATACACATTTTGTAGGGATGATGTTCACAACACTTTGTGCATAAAATTGACAACTCTCGTTGTCATGTTAATAATATTTTCAACAACACCTGTATATGATAATGACGCAACGTATTTTTTCTTTCAGTGCACTCTTACTTACACTATGAACACCTCTACTTAGTTTCATTACAAGCGGTTTAGATTAAGATATGCATAACATAGTATATAAGCCAATGTACACCCAATGTTTAAGACCGTAATAACTAAAATTGTTACAAATTTGGTGTTTTAATACGAACACGACAACCCTTTCACTTGCTACCCACTTACCTAGCCACGGACACCGATAGGAAAATAAAATAAACACCAACTATGTATCTATGTATGCATTTGTGTATGATTGTAGGCATGTACTGCCAAATAGTATAAACCTTAATATTAGTCATGTTTTTATTGAAGTAAAACAAACGAAAAAATGACTTTGGTCTTTGCTCAACGAAAAAAAAAACACAGAAAACAAAAACAAGAAATAATAAAAATCAGCAACGAATGTCTCTGCTATGGAAATCAACACAATTGTTTAAACGATTAAGTTATACCCGACCGGTAAATGAAACTAGCATTGCCCCCCTACACTCGCTCTCACTCTCCCACTCTATCAGCCTACGACTGCCTTCACTCCCACACTCATATTGCCATTGTTTTGTTTCCCCATGTTCAAATAAACAAGGAAAGAAAAGAGACTCAACTCGTTGGCTGCTGTCACTTACTTTGTAAAAGAAAGAGATAGACATATAATACTCTTTAGTACTCAACGTCATACAGGTAACGGGAGAATTATACTCACAAAAGGCGTTGCCAAAGCTGAAACAAACATTCAAAATAAAATCACCGCCCCCTTTTTTCGGTATGACTCACAGGAGCACGCAGCAACACAAACGTTTGAATAGCCAAAAATTTTACTCAAACATGAGCAGAATCTTTACTTCACAGAGGATATATTTTGGGGGAAGTTTTTGATTTTTGGATACTCGCTCCCTTGCCTGGCATATGCTGTTTTTCTCTTTGTCACCCTTCTTCATAAGAACAAATAACAACATGGTTGCTGTCAATAACAGCATCAGCAAGCCATCGTAGCCGTTTTGTCTCTCCATGGCGGACAGGCGGCTGTCGTTGCTCTTGCTGTTGGTGGTAAATACGAGAATCAATGTTTGTATGTATGTGTGTATGTAGGGTTGCTTGTAGTTACTTAACACAAAGGGGGAGCCATTGCATAGCTTTCCCCATTAGAATTTTTGGGGCTACAACAATACTTGTTTATATCCATTTCTGTTATTTCATTTGTTGTTGTTGTTGTTGTAGCTAGTTGGCTCAAGTGATTTCCAGTCTTTGGTGAACAATGAAAAGCAGAGTTGTCGCCAAGTCACTAAAAATGAAAACTTTTTGCTATGCAAATATGGCAAATGCAAATTTTGTTAGTTGAAATGAGAGACGGATATTTTTGCTAAACCAGCAGTCATGTCTGCTCTCTCATTCAGCAGACAAAAACAAAAATTATTAGAAATGCCGATGCTTATGTTTTTATACTCACCACCGAAGGATGGGGGTATATTCATTTTGTCATTCCGATCTAGCCATGTCCGTCCGTCTATCTGTGGAAATCACGCTACAATCTTTAAAATTAGAGATATTGAGCTGGAACTTTCCACAGATTTTTTGGGCTTTATCGGACTATATATTGATATGGCCCCCATATAGACCGATCCGCCGATTTAAGGTCTAAGGTCTGTAAAAGCCACATTTATTAGCCGATTTTGCTGAAATTTTAAACAGTGAGTTGTGTTAGGCCGCTTGACATCCTTCTTTAATTTGGCCCCGATCGGTCCAGATTTGGATATAGCTGCCATATAGAATGATCTCTTGATTTAAGGTCTTGGGTTCATAAGAGGCGCATTTATTGTCCGATTTTACCAAAATGTGGCCCTTCGACACCTTCTTCGATTTGGCCCAGATCGGTGCAGATTTGGATAAAGCTGCCATATAGACCGATCTCTTGATTTAAAGTCTTAGGCCCATAAAAAGCGCATTTATTATCCGATTTCGCCGAAAATTGGGACAGTGAATTGTGTTAGGACACTCGACATCCTTCTTCAATATGGCCTAGATCGGTCCAAATTTCGATATAACTGCCTTATAGATCGATCTCTCGATTTAAGGTCTTGGGCCCATAAAAGGCGCATTTATTGTCCGATTTAGCCGAAATTTTGTTAGGGTTTTCTGCAACCTTCTTCAATTTGACTCAGATCGGTCCAGATTTGAATATAGCTGCCATATAGACCGATATCTCGATTTAAAGTCATGGGTCCATAAACGGCCCATAATGCGATTTCGATGAAATTTGACACAGTGCCCTATGTAAGGCTTTTCGACATCCGTGTCGCATATGGTTCAGATCGATCCATATTTGGATATAGCTACCAAAAATACCTTCTTCTCCTCCCTGTGGAAGACCCCTCATTTCTTCACGGAAAAATCTTGGTTTTGCTTAAAACTTTCACCTTGCTTTCCATGGCATACTTGCTGACGCCTTTGTGTGTTGTGTGAAATCCATCTTCCTCACCACGTTGAATTTGGAACATGCACCTCAGAACAATACCAAGACAGGAAATAATTCCCAACCCATCCACAAAAAAAGAATCTCCTGCCATATAATCAATAGCGCCACATATAGCATGGCACTAGGCAGCATCAAAATCCCCTCACAGAAAAGAAGAATAGCCTAAATTAGAGGAGCACCCGGTACCTGACTCCCTTAGTCCCATTGAGCTCTTTGTTGCCACACACCCATCATATAGGTACAAAGTCATAAGATCGAGAATGGCATTTAGCGCCTCCCTCGAAGCACTACTCCCTGCTCCAGAGATTAGCACTGCCGCGGTACCCTATACCTTCTCAATCATCCTACGATGGGCACAGTTGTCCAGAGCTTTGTGCCACACCAGACAACCATAAGTGAGAATTGGCCCAAGTACTTGGCCTCCGAAAAGAGCGGTAGCTCCAATCCTGGACAGGTCCATTACCAACATCCAGCTTTCTCCTCCTGATAAAAAGGATCGTCTCTAATATTTTTTTTAGTATTTAGAGCGCACAACAACCCGATTACTGGCTTAGGTGTATGTCCATAGTTGCATGGGGCGGATTAACATCTGCACCCTCTTTTCAACCCTCTTGTAACCATGTATGCCAATTAGTCTCTCCAAAGACTTCAAAATATAAGATTAAAGAATTATTGGCCAAGAATTATTGGGAAACCAAGCCATTCTGTGGGTACAGAATGGCTTGGTTTCCCCGCTTTCGGGATAAAAAACCACCCCAACCTCATTTCAAAGAGACGTATGACAATCGGTCCGGTCCCGTTGGCTTGTACGATTCTAACGAACTAACCGCCCAGACTATCTTCCTCTCCGTTATCATGTCCTCAACCACAGACAGTAACTCGGCACTGTGTCGTGTCAGAGGGATACCGACATCATCCTGTTTAATTGACCCACCGGTCACGTCCGAGCACCCCGGGAAGTGCGTAGCAGCCAGTAGCTCATCTCTTAGTAATCTGCGGAACCTGGAGCTAACAAGTTGAAACTGAAGGTCTATAGAAGCGGTGGGATTGGAGAATCAGGAGACGACGCAGCAATTGTTGCTGAACACTTGCCTGAGGAACAATCGACCCCATCGATAAAGTCTAGGGGATGGCAGGAGACTGAAAATCCCCCTGCCACAATCGAAACAGAAGGGGAAGGCATCGAAACGGGACACGACAGGCATTTTATGGGTAGCAGGGGGATTTTCAGTCTCCTTTACATATTTTACACTTGTTTAACGGCCCCCGGCTGCACGCAGCTTGGTTTTGTTTGCCCTATTATAGAGCCTCCTCGGACTCTGTCTACATCTCCTCAAGTCCCCGTTCCAACAAACAGATTGCGATCACTTACCCGGATTGTCAAAAGGCTGTTCACTTCATAACTGCGAAACATGATTCTTGTCAACAGATTCGCTGTCAATTCAAACTCCTTTGTATCAGTAAGCAAGGTGCTTTGGTTCGAAGCTTTGCTTCAACGCTCTCCGCATAGCGGTTCCAGTTGGTCTTTCTGTGGTTCCTGTATAGTGGATCGCTGCCCGAAGACAACATCAGATCGAAGAAGATACGTGGTATAACCACTGGACCTTAACCATGGACATGGCTTAACGAATTAAGGCTCATTTCGGTCTAGGACGCAAAGTTTAGGAGATACAGCCATTTTAAATGTTCCAAGTGAAATTTCGATTTTTAATTGGTTTTCTAGGTCACATAGTTAGGGAGATACAGCCATTTTAAGTTTTCCAAATAAAATTTCGATTTCGATGCAGTGAAATTTTTAATTTTTTGATGTCTGACGTGCAATATAAAGAACCGATTACGAAAATTTTTTTGAAAAATTTTTAGTAAATTTTTTTAATTTTCATTAAAAAATAAGTATAAAAATATTTTAGTAAAATTTTTAAAAAATTTTTGTAAAATTTTTTAATAAACATTTTTTTACTAAATTTTTTATTATGAATATTTTTTAGTAAATTTTTCATTATGAACATTTTTTAGTAAATTTTTTATTATGAACATTTTTTAGTTAATTTTTTATTATAAAAATTTTTTAGTAAAATTTTCATTATGAAAACTTTTTAGTAAAATTTTCATTATGAAACATTTTTAGTAAAATTTTCATTACGAAAATCTTTTTTTATTAAATTTCATTATGAAAATTTTTCAGTAAAATTTCATTATGAAACTTTTTTATTAAAATTGTCATTATAAAATTTTTTTATTAAAATTGTCATTATGAACATTTTTCAGTAAAATTTTCATTATGAACATTTTTTTGTAAAATTTTTATTATGAGCATTGTTTGCAAAATTTTTATTATGAACATTTATTGTAAAATTTTCATTATGAACATATTTTAGCAAAATTCCCACAGTGAAAACGTTATGAAAATGTTTTGGTAAAATTTCCACTATGAAAATCTTTAAATAAAATTTTCATTCTTACAATTTTTTAGTAAAATTCTCATTATGAAAATCTTTTACTAACATTTTCATTATGAACATATTTTAGCAAAATTCCCACAGTGAAAATTGTTTAGTAAAATTTTCATTATGAAAATTTAATGGTAAAAATTTCATTATGAAAATTTTTAGTAAAAATTTTATTATGAAAATTTTGTAGTAAAAAATTCATTATAAAAATTTTTTAGTAAAAATTTCATTATAAAAATTTTTTAATAAAAATTTCATAATATAAACTTTTTTATAAAATGTTCATTATGAAAACTTTTTTGTTAAATTTGCATTATAAAAGTTTTAAGCTAAAATTTTCATTTTAAAAATTTTTTAGTAAAATTTTCATTATGATATTTTTTTAGTCACATTTTTATCAACAACTTTTTTTTTAATGAAAATTTCATTATGAAGTTTTTATATAAAAAATATACATTATGAAAATTCTATAATGAAATAAATTCTTACATGTTTTCTGTAATAATGGTTACCCTCACCACTACCTCCATGAATGCTGCTGTTTTGTAAAAGAACACTAAACACAATCAATGTGAATGTTTTTTTGACTTGTACATTTGTATACACAGAACCACACATACATTGTATGAATATACATATATGTACATACGTATATTTTGCCGAGGTAATATAAATGTGGGAAGATAGTAGGTATGTACGTTGGCTTGCCATTTTTCTTTTGGGCCATGCACAGGCAGCATGAGTGAGGAGGAGCAGCTACACTCCCTGCATGCATACATACATACACATTCATACTAAAAGTAGTTCGGAATTCTCATTCACTCTTGTACTACTTGAAAATAAATATTGAAGTGTAGTTTCTATGACTATTTGTATTTGTATTGTGTTTGTATTAAAATTGCTAATAATCTGCCGATATGGTATGGAGGGCATGGAACAATCCACACTATTGAAGTAAACAAGCATACAAACAGAAATATTGCCACTCACTCCCTACATGGCCAGATTGTTTTGAGTTGTTGTGGATTGGTGATGGGTAGGGTGGGGTGAGGTGAGGTGAGGTGAGGTGTGTGTTGATGTCGGCGGTAGAGTGGGCAAACAAAGAAAATAACATTTTCGTTTTGTGTATTTTGCGTATTTGGATTTGCTCAAAATGACACAATTGTATCCCTTGGATATAACGCAGGCAGCTAGGTATGTTTATGTGTGTGTGTGTGTACTTAAACACCCACCGACACCCACTCAGAGTCATAGTCATGAGCGCATGGGGGAGTGAGAGTTTGTTTGGGATTCTATGGCTATGCCAGCTATCTCTGACTCCGTGCAAATATTTGTTTGTGTGTGTATGTATATGGCTATTTGTACTTGACGATGATGAATGAATATCCATGTATTGTATGTACGTTGCACGAGTGTGTGTGTGAGTATGAGTGTTTCCTATGGAATGCTAACATTAAATAAAGTTTATATAATTTACAGCAACATTTTTAATAAAAATTCTTGTGATCTTTTCTTTCTGTTGAATTATCTGTTTAGCCATCGTTGTTGTTGTTGTTCTCTCTGTTGTAGTTGTTGCCTATGATGATGGCAGCCTTTGTTGTTATATTTTTAATACCATGATGGCTTTGTGTGAAGTGGCATTTGAGAATTAATTGAATTGAGATTGAAAAACTTGTGAAAGTTGTGAATAGAATGTGAACAAATGGTTATTTCACCATCTTTGACATTCTATAATGGTTTTGTGCTATATGAACTTGGACTAGACCAAATAAATTTTTTTTATGCTTTAATAAAAGAGCTTTAAATGCATTTGCAAATGGTTTTACAAACTTATTTGAAGTACGATTCTCATGGGAGTTCAACATTTATCTTTATCTCCATTTTGTAACCCACTCTAGCGCAAAGATTAACATGTTCGGCTATGACCCTGAGCGACTGGATTCGAACTCTGGCGAGAACATCAGAAAAAGATTAGTCAGCGGTGCTTCTAATGTTACCGATATTTGTGATGTACTATGCCATGTGAACACAAATCCTGGTTGGAATTCTACATCTCCGTGGAGGATACATCTCAGGACTCTGGGCTAAGAAAGATCCTATCCTCGAAACCTATTATGGTGGCATACATTCAGAAGCCAGTTAATGTATGGACAACTAGAACTACTCGTTGATACACATTTCCAGTGAATCTCTCTAACGGCCAACGTGGCGCCAGAAGAGGTTGTCACTGATATGCATTGGTCGGAGGTTATTGTAGTATGAGTGTATAAGTCGTAAATCTTTTGGATCATAAAAAATTTTCCACTCCTTTAAGTCGCTACGCCTTGATGATGTCTCACCGGTCAAATAACAAGCTGTGTCCGATAGACTAACTCCTTTGGTTAGTGTCATATACTCCGCTGATATCAGCATGACGTATATACCTGTTGGATGGAGGGACACAAAGGTCATTTTCATTCCGAAATCAGCAAAACCTTACCACACAAAGACGAAAGATGTTTGTCCCATTAGTCTGTCATCCTTTATACTGAAGACTCTAGAAAAGTTGATAAAACATATCTTAGGGCAACATTTTCTGGAGATTGCCTATCTCGGTAAGGCCAGGTACACTGAAACAGCTCTTCACGATCTAGTCGCCTATATAGAGGTATCTCTCGCTGTCAAGGAATATACAATGGCAGTATTTCTTGGCATTGGAGGTGTTTACAATAATGTCAAACCGACGTCAATCATGAAGGAGCTAGAGTTTCTAAGCATCAACACTACCATAAGAAAGTTTATTAATAACTTACTTGATAAAAGGTGCATTACAGCTGGCTTGGGATCTGTAGATCGTCAGCAGAGTAGCACCTCATGGAGATATACTGTCTCCTCTACTCTGGAATACAGCCAATAGCAATATATTATTTTTGTCTCTGGAAGAAAAAAGTGTAAAAGTAGTCGCGTATTCAGATGGTGTGACTGTTGCGGTTAATGGAAAGTTTCGCCGCAGTCTTAGACATATACTTCATGAAGTCCTACATACTACAACGAGGTGGGCTACTGAAAATGGTCTAAACGTCAATTCGTCTCAGAGAGAGAAGTTCTACTTTTCAGCAGGAGATACAAGCTACCCACACTGGTACCTATATCCTTGGGAGGAGACAACGTTCCATTTACTGAAAGCGCTCAATGCCTGGGTGTTTTGCTGGACAGGAAATTGAACTTTAATTCAAACATCTTCAAAAGGAGAAGAAAGGCAAATGTGGCCTCAAAACCTGTAAGAGAGCCATTGGCAAAATTTGGGGGGGCTTAACCCGCGTGTCATGCATGGTGTTGTAATCTGGTGGACGGGTGTTGTAGTCTGGTGGACAAAAGTCCACCTACTGTACAATACGCAGCCGCATCCATAGAATGTCTTCTTTGTTATGATGTTGTAGTCTGGTGAACAAAAGTCCACCTACTGTACAATACGTAGCCGCATCCGTAGGATGTCTTCTTTGTTATGGTGTTGTAGTCTGGTGGACAAGAGTCCACCTACTGTTCAATACACAGCCGCATCCATAGGATGTCTTCTTTGTTATGGTGTTGTAGTCTGGTGGACAAAAGTCCACCTAGTGTTCAATACGCAGCCGTATCCATAGGATGTCTTGTTTGTTCATCACAGACGCATTGAGGACAACACCATCTGATGCACTGAATTTAATGATACACCTATTGCCTCTGGACATTGGGGCTGGACGAATAGCTGCGACCAGTTATGGTCCACTGTAGTGTGTATCAAGTGGCAATCCTAGCAATTAAAGAATTGGTTGAATGGCGAAGATATAGTGCCATAACGACGATTGGCATAAATATCATCTCAGACAGTCCGCAATCATAAAATTTTTGTGAACATATTTCTGACTTCAAAAACCGCCCTCAACTGTCACATTTCTCTCAACGTAATGACTGAACAGTTCAAAATTCACCTATTATGGGAGCCAAGCTACAGAGATATCCCAACTAAGCAAAGTCTTAAGGATCAGGCCCGAAGGACTACGAAAGGCAGATGGTCACAGAGTGCGGTTTGTGAACACTCCAAAATTATGTGGCCTAATCTACACTTGAGGAGGTCTACCACTTTCCTATCGCTGGCTAGAACCGAGGTCTCAGTCATTTTGTACGTCAAGACTGGCCACTGTCTGATCGGAAAACATGCTGATGGTCTGTGGGTTGTAGGAGGCCACCGTAGCGCAGAGGTTAGCATGTCCGCCTATGACGCTGAACGCCTGGGTTCGAATACTGGCGAGACCATCAGAAAAAAATTTTTAGCGGTGGTTTTCCCCTCCTAATGCTGGCAACATTTGTGAAAGACTATGCCATGTAAAACTTCTCTCCAAAGATGTGTCGCACTGCGGCACGCCGTTCGGACTCGGCTATAAAAAGGTGGCCCCTTATCATTGAGCTTAAACTTGAATCGGACTGCACTCATTGATATGCGAGAAGTTTGCCCTTGTTCCTTAGTGAAATTTTCATGGGCAAAATTTGCATTTGGTCTGTGGGTTGCAAGTAACGACTTCTGCTGATGAAGAGTCTATAGAACATCTGTTCTGTGTGTGTCCCGCACAGATAGTCAGTAGGAGTTCCCTTTTAGATTCTCATATCTTTGAGAACTACTCTGATTTAGCGTATGTGAACATTCGCAAGTTGTTGGGCTTTTTAAAGCTATCTGGATGGTTTTTCTTCTTCTGTTCCCGTGGTATCACAATGAACGAAAACGTCCGAGTCAGTCTAATGGTAGGCTGCCACTTAAACCTAACCTAACTTTCAAAGATATTTGCATGCTCAACGAAAGACTTTTGTCTTTATTAATAACACGAAAAATGTTGGATTGTATTCTAAACCTAATTATCTTTCAATCGATTGATACTAAATATAAAACCGATATGAATGTAATAGAAAGTGGCATGTCCACAAGCATATTGTGGGTTATATTTAAATCTGTACTAATCAATAAACACTAGTACGTCAGCGTTTAAAAGGGCAGTAAAGAAACACTGAGAACACAACAAAATAAAGGCTTGTATTTTAAAACAAATAAACAAGGAAACTTAGTATTTATGTAAAAGACATTGGTCTAATGCAATTGCGGTGCTATGTCCATACTTAAGTCAATGCACAATGCTGAATTACAAGTAGACCGTATAGAGGCACTGTTACATGTTTAGAACATGCACTACATGTCACCTGTGTAACACCAGTACAAGATCATCTTATATATAAAATTCAATTTGTTTGTTTGTGTTTGTTTGCTTGTATGTTTGTTTGTCGGTTTGTTTGTTTGTTCCGTATAGACTCAAAAACTGCTCTATCGATTACTTTGAAATTTTCACAGACTGTGTAGGTTGGTCTGGAAGGAAACAAAGGCTATATAATTTTTTGATATCGGGAGGGGGCGGACCCTCCCCTCTATCCCAAAAGTACTACCCAAAAATAAAAGTGGACCGATCGGAACACTATGGGATTCAAATGAAAGCTAGTCAAGAGTAAAGTACGAATTTCATAATAAAAGTTGGGTCCAAGTACCTGGGGGGCCGCCCCAGCCCCAAAACCCCTTAAAATAGGTTTATTTGACGATCACGACAATATGGGACTATAAATGAAAGGTATTCGGGAGTAGATTACGAATATGGTCAGGAAGTAGGAATAGGCTTTATAATTTATTGATAACGGAAGGGGGCGGACCCTCCACCGTTACCTCAAAAACACCACCCAAAATCCAAAGTGGACCGATATGGGTAGCAAATGAAAAGTATGCGGGAGTAGATAACGAATCTGGCATATATGGATTCATGTCGAAGTATAGGGGGTCACCCCACCCCTATAAAAACGCCCAAAATGGGCACATTAGCCAATCACGGATATATGGGACTCGGTTTGTTTGTTCCGCATAGACTGAAAAACGGCATAACGGATTTTTCTCGCATATTGTGTAGGTTGGTGTGCAAGAAAACATAGGCTAAATAATTTTTCGGTATCATAAGGGGGACGGGGAACCGATTTTCTTAAAATTTTCATATATTGTGTACGTTTGCCTGCAAGGAAACATAGGCTATATAATTTTGAAATATTGGGTGGTGGCGGACCCTCCCCCTTATCCCAAAAAGCCACCCACATTCGAAAGTCAAATCAATCAAATGAAAGGTATTGGACAATATGGCCAAGTAATGGGAGGTCGCCCACCCTCAAATACCCCCAAATGGGCAGATTAGCCGATCATGGCTATATGGGACTCAAATAAAAGATATTGGACAATAGGGCCTAGTAATAGGAGGTCGCCCACCCCCAAATACCCCCAAATGGGCACATTAGCCAATCATGGCTATATGGGACTCAAATGAAAGGTATTTGGGGGTGGATTACGAATAAGACATTAAAATTTGTAAAATTTGCTTTCAAGTCTAGGTGGCACTTTTACTCCTAAGGATATGTCAAATGGTTTATTTAACCAATTATGACAATAAGGGACTCAAATGAAAGGTATTTTAGAGTAGAAAACGAATTTTGAAAATTTCCAATTTTGGGGGCAAGTGTCTTGGGTATGGGGAACTTCATTTCCGTTGGGAATAAAGAACGAATTTGAATCTATTTTCAGTTCAAAGTGCCGGTAGCCACCCCAGCCCCAAAACACCCTCCAAACGGGTCATATTTACGGGCTATGGCAATATGGGGCTCAAATTAAAGGGATATGGAAGTGCAGCACGAATTTCATATCCATATTTGAGTCGAAATGTCTGAGGCGCCATTCCTCCCCTAATGAGAACATTACCCTAAGGAAGAACATTACCACCAGGAATCGAGAAGGGGCAAATTCGCACACATTAATGAGTGCTTTCCGATTCAAGTTTAAACTCCATGATAAGCGACCTTTTTTATAGCCGAGTCCGAACGGCGTTCCACAGTGCGACATCTCTTTGGGAAAATTTTTTAAATGACCATGCATAGCATTGTACCGCGCAAATGTCGCCAACATTAAGACGCGATAAACATCGATTTGTCCGATGGTCTAGCCAGGATTCGAATGCGTTCAGCGTCATAGGTTAGAATGGCACGAATTCGATATCCGCATTCGGGGCAAAGTGTACCCTCCCTAAAAAGATATTAGAGAGTTAAAGAAGGCGCAGCCGAGCGGGCCCGGTTTGGCTAGTATCTTATGTGGGTGAATTCCGCGTGACGGACGCTACATTCGTCCGCATTTTCGAATTGATTCCCCCAAACCACCCCGAAACCGGGGGTGATTTGGGGGATGGGGCAAAACTAGGGAACATCCCACCCCCATAACAATGCCCAAATAGGACGTATTTGCTCACCATGACAATTTTGGGTCTTTTAGGGCCCATACCCCAAACCGGACATATTTGATGATTTTTACAATAAGGGGTTTAAATGAAAGGTATTTGAGATGTTTGGGGGACCACTCCACTTCCCAAAACACCCCTAAATCTGGTATATTTGCCAACCACGTCAATGTGGGGCTGAAATGTAAGGTATTGGGGGTCTACCCCTTCCCTAAAACACCCACAAACAACAAATAAAGGTATTTGGGATTATAATACGAATCTGATATCCAAATAGCTCCAAATCGGTCTATAACCTGATATAGCTCCCACATTTGACTTTTTGAGCCCTACAAGCTGCCATTTGGCTGAAATTTTATGTTATGCGTCTCAACAACTGTGCCAAGTACGGCCCAAAACTGTCTATAACCAGATATAGCTCCCATATTTTAGCAGAATCCATGGTGATGGGTTCCCAAGATTCGGCCCGGCCGAACTTAGCACATTTTTACTTGTTATACCCTCCATCATAGAATGGGGATATACTAATTTCGTCATTCTGTTTGTAACTCCTCGAAATATTCGTCTAAGACACCATAAAGTACATATATTCTTGATCGATATGACATTTTAATTAAACCTAGCCATGTCCGTCCGTCTGTCAGTCGAAAACAGGCTAACTTTCGAAGGAGTAAAGCTAACCGCTGGAAATTTTGCACACTTCCTATTGGTGTAGGTCGGTTGGGATTGTAAATGGGCCATATCGGTCCATGTTTTGATATAGCTGCCATATAAACCGATCTTGGATCTTGACTTCTTGAGCCTCTAGAGGGCGCAATTTGGCATGACATGTTCCGTTATGACTTTCAACAAACTGTACTAAGTATGGTTCAAATCGGTCCATAAACTGATACGGCTGTCGTATAACCCGATCTGGGATATTGACTTCTTGAGCCTCTAGAGGGCGTAATTATTATCCGATTTGGCTGAAATTTTGCAAAACGGCTTCTCTCTCTTCAACATACCTGTTCAATATGGTCTGAATCGGTCTATAGCCTGATACAGCTTCCATATAAACCCATCTCTCTATTTTATTTCTTGAGCCTCTAGAGGGCTCAAATTCGGTCCGCTTTGGCTAAAATTTGGCATGACGTGTTCCCTTATGACTTTCAACAACAGTACTAAGTATGGTTAAAATCAGTCCACAACCTGATATAGCTGTCATATAAAACGATCTGAAATCTTGGCTTCATGAGCCTCTAGAGGGCATAATTATTATCCGATATCTTGTTAAATATCTCCTATCTATATTGTGAGTGAGGCCACCATAGCGCAGAGGTTAGCATGTCTGCCTATAATGCTGAACGCCTGGGTTCAAATCCTGGCGAGTCTATCAGAAAAAAAATTGTACGTCATGACTGGTCACTGTCTGATCGGAAAACATGCTGATGCTCTGTGGGTTGTAGGAGGCCACCGTAGCGCAGAGGTTAGCATGTCCGCCTATGACGCTGAACGCCTGGGTTCGAATCTTGGCGAGACCATCAGAAAAAAATTTTTGCGGTGGTTTTCCCCTCCTACTGCTGGCAACATTTGTGAGATACTACGCCATGTAAAACTTCTCTCCAATGAGGTGTCGCACTGCGGCACGCCGTTCGGACTCGGCTATAAAAAGGAGGCCCCTTATCATTGAGCTTAAACTTGAATCGGACTGCACTCATTGCTATGAGAGAAGTTTGCCCCTGTTCCTTAGTGGAATGTTCATGGGCAAAATTTGCAGTTTGCATATATTGCACCACCCTGTTATTTTAAGGAATCTACCCTTATGTTTTCATCAACATTCTTTTGTGAGCAACTAAAGGCCGGATGCACAAATGGCCTTAGTTTCATGTCACCAGAATGTGAGGGTTTTTTGTCTTCTACTACGTCTTTGCAAGTAGTCACTACATTTGAAAAGCTCAAACCAATATCAACACTCTGATATGGGTGACCAATATTCCCTTTCACTTTCTTTTAAGTCAGTATGTAGTTTGGTAGGGATGCCCATACGGAATTTATGAAAAGTTTTTAAAATCTCAAGGAAGTAAAACTCTACTTTCAGTCAATCGTAGATCTCCATATCAACGAAGGAATCGAATGACAAAATGTTTGTGGTTTTGGCAGTTATTTTCGCCTTTGGTCAGTTAGAATTGTTAATAGACTGGAATGGAACAGGTTTAGATATATTGGGTTGCCCAAAAAGTAATTGCGCATTTTTCATTTTCACAGCTTGTGACTCTGTAATTGCATTCTTTCTTCTGTCAGTTATCAGTTGTTACTTTTAGCTTGCTTTAGAAAAAAAGTGTAAAAAAAGTATATTTGATTAAAGTTCATTCTAAGTTTTTTTTTAAAAATGCATTTACTTTCTTTTAAAAAATCCGCAATTACTTTTTGGGCAACCCAATAGTTGCCCCTTTTCGCCAGCCCCTCTTCAAGAAAATTCGTATCCGATTTAGCTGACTTTTAAATCTGAAAATGATTTCTCATAGTATACTGACTAACTTTCTCCACTAAGAGTTGTTCCTATTCATTTGTCATTTCCGGTCAATCCGGCCATCACTACCTATATCATCTAACCAAACGCATAACCTGTTCAATTCCATATCGTAGCGGTCATTGGAATAGAAACAAAATAAAAAAAAATACCACCAAAGCCTCTAACTTGTGGGGCTTCCTTTGGCCGGGGGTCTATTGACTTGTGTGCGTTTAGTGCCCTCCGTTGTGTTGCATGATGGTAGTAGACATTCAACGAATCATCAGCATTTGACCTTAATGCAAAGGCAATTGAGGCTCGCCCTGAGACCAACAAACGAAACGCACAAACGTCACTGCCAAACAAACTTTTGAATTTTCAGCAATTTTAATTTCGAAACGCATTTTGCAGTTTGTTTTTGGAATTCCTTAGGTATGTTTGGGCTTGTGGTCGTCTCTTATGCACCCAAAAATAACAACAGACAATCAATTATGCTAAAGTGTGTGGGTGTGTGTGTGTGTGTGTGGGCGCTAAAATTCATTAGATTCGATTACCAAATAACTTAAATAACCTTTAGAGCTCTTAGGCGCACTGAAAGAGGCACGTTATGCCCCATGGGCAGTCAGCTAGCAAGCTAGCCAGCTATACGGCCCTTAAGCATTGCTAGCCTGCTCGCTTGTTCCATTCCAAGGGATTATATCAACAATCGATATTTATTTCTAACAGATTTTCTGTTAGGCCAACACATGAGGAAAATGCAATGCAATACGGGAAAACAAAATAAGTCTTTTTAGTCTTTTTGAGTGGCCAGGGAAAGGCCACTTGGCAAATTAGTTTGCTGTCGAACTTCTGGGGAAACGGATCGCGGTCTTAGTGAATGGCTACTTCAGCCATAGCATACTAGCAAATCCCAATAGCCAATAATTAAAAAAAATAACTCCATATAAATTGGTTTTTAATTGGCTGCAACCATTTTGTTAACAGAGAAAAAAAATTTTTAATCAAAATTTAAAGCCGTAAAGCCATAAATATGGTGCAATTAAATTCAACAAGCGGTGGTGAGTTTCTTATGGCCTCAAGGATTGGCTAATTAACTAAAGTGTTTATGTAAGATCTTAATTTATAGCAACAAAAAAAGAGCTTATTTCTTAAAAAAAAAATATTGGTGATCGTCCAAGTTGAAAAATATTTGTAAAAATTTTAATAAAAATGGATTTCAAAAAGTGATATAATCATCAATTTGCTTATATGAGGAAATGTTTCCCTAATTGAATAAACAAAACTAAAACTCATTAAACAAAAGAGAGAGAGAGACACAAAATTTTAAAAATTTTAACTATTTAAAATTCGAAAAAAAATTTATCGAAGGCCATTTTTATGAATATCGGCCGAATCGGACTATATCGAAAAATATAGCTGCATGTGATAAGATTTCCTTTATAAATGAGATCTAGTGATAATCGTAAAAATTGGAATGTGACAATTTGTTCTTCGGGGCTATATGTGAAAAATCTGACTAAACTATAAGCTATAGAAAAATCGATTTAAAAAATGTGTCTAATATTATTTGAATTTTTAAATCTTAACCGAGTGGTAGCTTATTACGTCTATTGATATCTGATGAAAAGTTGTCTCCTGTTCTTTGGTCACACACATGGACATGACTTAGAAAGTGCCATCATGATATTACATCGGTATAAAAATCAAAAAATAAAAAAATATATTTTTTTAATTGAAAATACAAAAATAAATCAACTAAAAACCAGAAAAAAGGCATTAAGTTCGGCCGGGCCGTTCTTAGGATACCCACCACCTTGGGTATATGTGTAAACCCCCTTTCGTCACAATCCGGTGAAAAGTGAATAAATTATGCATACGGCAGTGAGTGGTCTAAAATATATAAGTCACTGTTGTAGAACAAAATATTGGACTTTTTGGCAGCTATATCCAAATAAAAACCGATCTGAACTATATAGGACACGGATGTCGAAAAGCCTAAAATAAGTCACTGCGTCAAAATTTCAACGAAATCAGATAATAAATGCGCTTTTTATAGGGTCATGATTTTAAATCGAGAGTTCGTTCTAATGGCATCTATAAATCTGGACCAAATTAATCAAGGATTTTATTACAACTCCACTACTATTGGGTTGCCCAAAAAGTAATTGCGGATTTTTTAAAAGAACGGAAATGCATTTTTAATAAAACTTAGAATGAACTTTAATCAAATATACTTTTTTTACACTTTTTTTCTAAAGCAAGCTAAAAGTAACAGCTGATAACTGACAGAAGAAAGAATGCAATTACAGAGTCACAAGCCGTTGAAAAAATTTGTCAACGCCGACTATATGAAAAATCCGCAATTACTTTTTGGGCAACCCAATATTCATAGTTATATCTTAATAGGAGCCGATCTCGATCATACTTTATTCAGGTCCCGAGAAGTCATATACACTGACTAACATTCTCAGACAATAAATGTGCTTGTTATGGGATTAAGACCCTAAATTGGAAGATTGGTCTATATGGCAGCTATATCCAAAATATAGTTCGATCTGATCTGGGCGGGTGTCCGGAGACTTAAAACAATTCACTGTTTCAAATTTCAGCGAAATCGGATGAAAACCAGTAAGAAAGGGCAAAAGTCGGGCGGAGCCGGCTATATAATACCCCACACCACCTTACAATACGCACTTATATCCAAATTTAGTCAGACTTTAATTTTGCATACCTATTGAAATATCGAATAGAACCTTATACGATTTTCTTACGATGGTACGAAAATTGTGGCTTCTACAGCCTTAAAAGTCGAAACGCATAAAAGATAAATCGATTTCGATGAAATTTTGCTCACGTATTGGGATGTCAATTAAATCATCTCATGAGAAATTTTGTAGAGATCGGACCAAAATTGTGGCTTCTACAGCCTTAAAAGGCCATATCGGATGAAAAATATATATGAGAGCTATATCTAAATCTGGACCAATTTTTATGGACACATTTGCACACATATGAGAACGTTGAATAAAACGGTTCATGCCAAATTTTGTAAAGATCGGACCAAAATTGTGGCTTCTACAGCCTTAAAAGGCCATATCGGAAAAAAGATATACATGGGAGCTATATATAAATCTGATCCGATTATGATGATGCACACATATTGGGACGTCACAAAAAGCACTTCGTGCCAAATTTTGTAAAGATCGGACCAAAATTGTGCCTTCTACAGCCTTAATAGGTCAAATCGGACGAAAGTTATATATGGGAGCTGTATCTAAATTTGAACCGATTTAGATGAAATTTTGCACACACATTGGGACATCACACGAAACATTTCGAGCCAAATTTGGTAGAGATCGCACTAAAATTGCGGCTCCTACAGCTTTAAAAGGGCATATCGGATGAATGATATATATGGGAGCTATATCTAAATCTGATCAGATTTCAATAACATTTTCCAAGCATTTTGGGTTATTAAAAAAAACACTTTGTGCCAAATTTTGTAAGGATCGGACCAAAATTGTGGCTTCTACAGCCTTAAAAGGGCACATCGGATGATAGATATATATTGATGCTATATCTAAATCTGAACCGATTTTTTCAAAATAAATAGCGTTCGTCCTGGGACCAAAGAAGACACTTATGCAAAACTTTGTGATAATCGGACAACAAATGCGACCTGGACCATAATTACAAGAATACATGGACAGACAGACAGACGGACATAGCTAAATCGAATCACTGGGTCTAGCTCTTATCCTTCTTAGCGTTGCAAACAAATGCATAAATCTATAATACCCTGTACCACAGTGGTGGTGCAGGGTATAAATAAAGCATTTGTAGGCTTCAGACCTTTTATCGGCAGATCGGTCTATATGGCAGCTATATCTAAATATAGTCCGAACTGAACCATATTAAGGTCGATTATCGGGACGCTCAAAACAACTCAATGTTTCAAATTTCATCGAAATCGGATAAAAAAAAAG
Organism: Stomoxys calcitrans; assembly: GCF_963082655.1. Classification (NCBI taxonomy): domain Eukaryota; kingdom Metazoa; phylum Arthropoda; class Insecta; order Diptera; family Muscidae; genus Stomoxys; species Stomoxys calcitrans. The sequence continues at coordinate 142,173,364 of NC_081556.1, read as the reverse complement.
CTTTTATGGGCTTCCGAACCCTTATCGGCAGATCGGTCTATATGGCAGCTATATCTAATTTAGTCCGATCTGAACCATATTTTGTTCGGATGTTGAGAGTCCTAAAACTACTCACTTTTTCAAATTTCATTGAAATCGGATAAAAAAAAAGCTTTTATGGGCCTTAGACCCCTTATCGGCAGATCAGTCTGTATGGCAGCTATATCTAAATATAGTCCGATATGTACCATATTTGATTAAGACGTCGGGAAACATAAAATTATTCGCTTTTTCAAATTTCATCGAAATCGGATACAATTTATAGCTTTTATGGGCTTCAGACCCTTTATCGGGAGATCGGTCTATATGGCAGCTATATCCAAATATAGTCCGATCTGAACCATATTGGTGTCAGATATCGGGAGGCCTAAAACAACTCAATGTTTCAAATTTAGCGAAATTGGATAAAAAGTAAAGCAATTATTGGTATTAGACCTTTTATCGGCAGATCGGTCTATATAGCAGCTATATCTAAATATAGTCCGATTTGACCCGATCAAAAACTCAACAAACAAGTAAAAGCATTCGGAGGATCGAAATGCCGCTTTACATTAGATCTATATCAGGTTATAGACTGATTTGGACTGTATTTGGCACAATTGTTAGAAGTCGTAACAGAACAACGCATGCAAAGTTTCAGCCAAATCGGACAAAAGTTGCAGCTTGTAAGGACTCAAGAAGTCATATCGGGAGATCGGTTTATATGGGAGCTACAATATATTAGGTTATGGACCGATTCGGACCGTACTTGGCACAGTTGTTGAAAGCCATACCAGAACACTATATGGTCAGTTTCAGCCAAATCGGACAAAAATTGCGATTTGTATGGACTCAAGAAGGTAAATCGGGAGATCGGTTTACATGGGAGCTATATCAGGTTATCGACCGATTCAGACCGTACTTACCATATTTGTTGGAAGTCAAAACAGAACACTACATGCAAAATTTCAGCCAAATCTGAAAAAAATGTAAGGACTCAAGAATTCAAATCGGAAAATCGGTTTATATGACAGCTATATCAGGTTATAGACCGATTTCGACCGTACTTGGCACAGAATTGTTGGAATTCATAACAGAACACAACATGCAAGGTTTCAGCCAAATCGGACAAAAACTGCGGCTTCCAGGGCTCGAGAAGTCAAATCGGGAGAACGGTTTATATGGGACCTATATCAGGTTATAAACCGATTTGAACCGAACCTGGCCCAGTTGTTGGAAACCATAACAGAACATTACATGCAAAGTTCAGCCAAATCGGACAAAAATTGTGACTTGGGAGATCGGATTATATGGGAGCTATATCAGGTTATAGACTGATTCGGACCGCACTTGACACATTGGAAGTCACAACGCAACACTACATGCAAAATTTCAGCCAAATCGGACAAAAAATGCGGCTTCCAGGGGCTCAACCAGTCAAATCGGGAGATCGGTTTATATGGGAGCTATAATCAAATCTGAACCGATATGGCCCATTTGCACTCCCCAATATTATATTAAGTATATATATACTATATGGGGTCTTAGACGAATTTTTCGAGGTGTTACAAACGGAATGACAAGATAAGTATACCCCCATAAGTATATGGTGGTTGGTGGGTATAAAAATAATAGAATTTCTTGAACGCTATTCCAGATATCCTGCACAAATCTGTTTCTTGTTGGGTTTTTTTGAACACTTTTCAGCCCGAACAAAGTGTTGTAGCGCCGAGAGGTCATCAACTTTGAAGGTCCACCAATGATCTCCCGAGTCCTGGTTAAAATCTCTGCTATAACCATGTATAAATTCATCATGCGTTTCAAAATGGAAAACTTATTTCCACTTATTTATCCCACTGTGCGTCGTGATTAATTTTGCCAATGCCGTGTTTTTTTGAGATGGGCTGAAACCACGGACCCTTAACCCAAAATTTCAATTATCAGGCTATATGTCCTCTAGACGGTTCTTGGAGGTGCCCTCCCAGATCCCTAACCTCATGTCGGATATGGTTCTAAAATGAAATACGGTTAAATAGCTTTAGGGTTATATACATACAATTTAGTAAATAATTCGTGGTAAAGGGTTATTTACTTTGGCTTGATAAAATTTAAACCCTGTATTATTGACTCTTTAAGCCTAAAATAAACACCAGATTCAGTAAAATTTTCTACTTTCCTTCATTCCAGGTCATGTTCATACAGTGGCTTTAGATAAAACGGGGAAAAAGTCCTTTGGCATTAGCATAGTAAGAGGTGAAGTAAGTATCTTGACATTCACAAATATTGCAGTTTAGTCAAAAAGCTATATAAAATTTTATTATTAATATAATTCGTTTATTTTCAGATAAAAGATTCACCCAATACAAAAACAAATGGCATTTTCATTAAAGGCATAGTACCCGACAGTCCGGCACAGTTATGTGGAAAATTAAAGGTGAGCCATAATTTGATACTTTAAGTTATTTGAACTAAAACAATACAAGCGTGCTAAGTTCGGCCGGGCCGAATCTTATATATCCTCCACCATGGATCGCATTTGTCGAGTTCTTTTCCCGGCATCTCTTCTTAGGCAAAAAAAAAGAAAAAAGAAAAGATTTGCTCTGCTATTAGAGCGATATCAAGATATGGTCCGGTTCGGACCACAATTAAATTATATGTTGGAGACCTGTGTAAAATTTCAGCCAATTCGAATAAGCAATGCGCCCTTTGGGGGCTCAAGAAGTAAAATAGAGAGATCGATTTATATGGGAGCTGTATCAGACTATAGACCAATTCAGGCCATAATAAACACGTATATTTATGGTCATTTCATTTATTGCGACCTCTAGAGACTCAAGAAGTCAAGATCCCAGATCGGTTATATGGCAGCTATATCATGTTATGAAGCGATTTGAACCTTATTTGGCACAGTTGTTGAAAGTCATAATAAAATACGTTATGCAAAATTTCAGCCAAATCGGATAGGAATTGCGCCCTCTAGAGCTCAAGAAGTCCTCAGATCTGATTATACAATATGACAGCTATATCAGGTTATGGACCGATTTGAGCCATACTTGGCACAGTTGTTGAAAGTCATAATAAAATACGTTGTGCAAAATTTCAGCCAAATCGGATAGGAATTGCGCCCTCTAGAGGCTCAAGATGTCAAGACCCAAGATCGGTTTATATGGCAGCTATATCAAGTTATGAACCAATTTGAGCCATACTTGGCACAGTTGTTGAAAGTCATAATAAAATACGTTGTGCAAAATTTCAGCCAAATCGGATAGGAATTGCGCCCTCTAGAGCCTCAAGATGTCAAGACCCAAGATCGGTTTATATGGCAGCTATATCAAGTTATGAACCGATTTGAACCATACCTGGCACAGTTGTTAGAAATCAAACAAAACACGTTGTGCAAAATTTCACTCCAATCGTATAAGAATTGCGCCCTCTAGAGGCTCAAGATGTCAAGACCCAAGATCGGTTTATATGGCAGCTATATCAGGTTATGAACCGATTTGAACCATACTTAGCACAGTTGTTAAATATCATAACAAAACACGTTGCGCAAAATTTCATTCCAATCGGATAAGAATTGCGCCCTCTAGAGGCTCAAGAAGTCAAGACCCAAGATCGGTTTATATGGCAGCTATATCAGGTTATGAACCGATTTGAACCATACTTGGCACAGTTGTTGGATATCATAACAAAACACGTCGTGCAAAATTTCATTCCAATCGGATAAGAATTGCGCCCTCTAGAGGCTCAAGATGTCAAGACCCAAGATCGATTTATATGGCAGCTATATCAAAACATGGACTCAGACGAATATTTCGAGCAGTTACAAACAGAATGACGAAATTAGTATACCCCCATCCTATGGTGAAGGGTATAAAAAACTTTTTGATTGGAAAGCGAGCATTTTTGAAAATTTCTAACTTCAATGTTTATAAAACTCAAATTTTTTCTCAGTGTATTAATTATAATTAAACTTTATTAACGCAGGTTGGTGATCGCATATTAACGATCAATAATAATGATGTACGAAATGCCACTGAACAGGAAGTTATTTTACTCATAAAAGATGCCGGCATTGTTATCAATTTGGAAATACAAACATTCGAACACGAGAAGGCGGATAAGCCAGAAAAGTCTGAAACTAAACCTGTGGAAAATGGGTTTGCTGCCAATAAAAATAAATTCCAGGGTGAGTTTTGTCAACAAATGCCAATTAATACCAAAAAATAAGATATCCAGTAACAAACATAGTCTGCGCCGATAGCGCACAGTGTTTCAAAATAGATATCCATCGACCAACAATCCGAATTCGAAATCCATGGTCCATAATTCCTCTTTTAGAAGAAACTACGCGTTCAGCTTCACAGGCGAACAAGCTTTGAGCTTTGCAACTAATAACAATCTTTATCGAAAAATGTAAACACATATACAGATTAGAGATGTGCACGTGAGTCGTGTCACGTGATTTGGACACGTGAGTCGTTTCCAAATCTAATCACGTCATCGTGCATCTTGTTGAAACCACATGTCATGCAAGTCAAGGTCTTGCTTTTTGGGCAAAAAAAGTTGAATATCATCTCACGGTAGCGCTCACCACTCACAGTTACGTTACGATTGGCATTATCATTGAAGAAGTACGGTCCAATGATGCCACCAGCCTATGAATCGCACCAAACTGTGACTTTTTCTAGATGCATTGGTAGCTCTTGCAATACTTCTGGCTGGTCTTCACTCCAAAATCGAACATTCTACTTATTTACGTACCCATAGAGGCAAAAATGAGCTTCGTCGTAAAATGGAGGAAGCGCGCGATGAACTTTCTTAACAGAGCACGCATTTTGCAAGATTTGTTCGTTTGTAAGACGATTCATGGTAAAATTATGGACCAAACTGAAGATGTTTGACAGTGAAACAAAACACGAAACGTGCGTGAGCTGTTTAAACCTGTGTTGCCAAAAGGATAATGGTATAAAATCACTCTTTAGAAAGGTACAACTTTTTCGCCTATTTTCCCCATCTTTTCGCTAACGTTTGCAGAAAAAATTATTATTCGCTTGATGGGAAAATATTTTTTCAACCGTGATTCACAAGTTTTTCGTCAGTCGTGATTTTTCTCGTGAGTCGTTGTTGTTGTTGTTGGAGGCCACCGTAACGCAGAGGTTAGCATGTCCGCCTATGACGCTGAACGCCTGGGTTCGAATCCTGGCGAGATTATCAGAAAAAATTTTCAGCGGTGGTTTGCCCCTCCTAATGCTGGCAACATTTGTGAGGTACTATGCCATGTAAAACTTCTCTCCAAAGAGGTGTCGCTCTGGGGCACGCCGTTCGGACTCGGCTATAAAAAAGGAGGCCCCTTATTATTGAGCTTAAACTTGAATCGGACTGCACTCATTGATATGTGAGTAGTTTGCCTCTGTTCCTTTGTGGTATGTTCATGGGCAAAATTTATTTGTTTGTTGTCGTTTTTGTTGTTGTAGCAGTGTGTTGTACACTGAGGCGGCAGCCCTTGCCGATGGAGCAATCCATCGGGTCAATCCGGTACGTGCAACCGGCTGCCATGGGATTGTCGTGAGTCGTGATTTTTTCGTAAGTCGTGGGTGAGCGTGCGTGAACGTGAGTCTCCATTAAAAAGTCGTGCGTGAATAAATCTTTTGCTTCGTGAGCATGCGTAAGCGTTAACGAAAAATCATTCTCGTGCACATCTCTAATACTGATAGAAGAAAAAAACAGTACTTGGGCAATACCTGCTGGTATTAATTTATTCATATTATTGGCAAGCATTGGTGGAAATGAACCAATCACGTTGACCCTAGAAAAACACTAGTGAAGTTAAAAATAGTTTGAAGGTCACTCTAAGAAAGAATTAACACAATTTTGTATTCTAAGCTTAAACACCAGCAACAAGAAAGCCCTGAACTGTGAGCCGGCAAACGGAAAGCTCAGTGAACACTATGGCGCTGATGATGGGGTCCTAACCAGGCACCTGAAATGTGCGCCAATGGTGTGGTATCTGTGTCCACTCCGCTTGTACGTCTGGCAATTTCTTTTCAGTGACCAACAAAAACCTGTCATTCTAGTGATATTCATTCTCATGGCCCGTGTATCTTCCCTTTGGGAGATTAATAAAGGATATATGAAAACAATGCCATAACAGGCAACCATAACGAATTTTTTCAACCATCTGGTATTACTTCAATACCATTTGGTCATAAATATTTTCTGCTGAATTTCTTGATCTCACTATCCTTTCGTTTGCAGCTTCCATCAAACAGGCTCCAGCTCCCAAGCCTCCAAATGTTAATTCGATGCTTAAAAATTCCAACTACAGCAGTAACATGTCCATGAAGAAATCTGCAGCTAACAACGATGACGACGAAGATGATGAACGTGATATGACTGGCCGCATAAGAACTGAAGCGGGCATAGAGGTAGGTTGCAAAGTTTTCGAAAAAATGGAAATTCAGAACATTTTATTGGCAATAATCAATCGATGTCTTGCTTAATTTCAGATCGATCGTGCTTCAGCCGGTAATTGTAAACTAAACAATCAGGAAAAGGCTCGTGATAAGGAAACGCCAGATGAATTTGGCTACACAATGGGTAAGTGGCAATGAGTGTAAAGCAAGTAAAAAGGTATTAATTTCGGCCGGGCCGAACTTTGGATGCCCACCACCTAGGATGTTAACCACATTTCTTCATAATTCGATGAAAAATGTATCATTTATGAATCCATTGCAGCTATACAAATATAGTCCGCTCTCCATCTTATTCAGGAAGGCAGTAAAAAGGTCTAATACAACTCATTATATTCCTTGGTTAAAAAAATCAACTTTTATGGGCCAAAGATCTTAAATCTGGAGATCGGTATATTTATATGGCACCTACGTCCAAATATTGACCGATATGAACCATATCGGACACGGATATCGAAGAGCTTAACAGGGCAAATTGTGCCAAATTTCAGCGAAATCGGACAATAAATGCCCTTTTATAGGTCCAAGATCTTAAATCGGGAGATCGGTCTATGTGGCAGCTAGGTTGCCCAAAAAGTAATTGCGGATTTTTCATATAGTCGGCGTTGACAAATTTTTTCACAACTTGTGACTCTGTAATTGCATTCTTTCTTCTGTCAGTTATCAGCTGTTACTTTTAGCATGCTTTAGAAAAAATGTGTAAAAAAAGTATATTCGATTAAAGTTCATTCTAAGTTTTATTAAAAATGCATTTACTTTCTTTAAAAAAATCCGCAATTACTTTTTGGGCAACCCAATTTATTCATATTGAACACGAATATCGAAGAGTCTAAAACAGCCCACTGTGTAAAATTTCAACGAAATCGAATAATAAACTTGCTCTTAGGTTAGGTTGGGTTTAAGTGGCAGTCTGCCATCAATCTTACTTAGACGTTATCATCGATTGTGATACCACAGTAACAGAAGAAGGAAGATGCCTTCTAGTTCCTACCGTTGAACTATCCAGATCGTTTTAAAAAGCCCAAAATTACTTTAAAAATCTGAATAGCGAATGTTCACATACGCTAAATCAGACAGGTTCGCAAAGAAATGAGAACCTAAAGCGAAACTCCGTCTGACTGCCAGAGCGGGACACACATACAGAAGGTTTTCTACAGTCACTTCTTCTTCGATGTCCTCACAGCTTCTCCAAAAGTCGTTGCTGGCAACCTACAGTCTGTCAGCATGTTTTCCGATTAGACTGTGACCTGTCATGGCTGAGACGACACAATGACTGAGACGTCTGTTCTAGCCAGTGACAGCAAAACGGCAGACCTCTTCAAGTCTAGATTAGGCCACATAGTTTTTGAATGCTCACAGCCCCCTCTTTGTGACCATCTATCATTCGTTGTTCTTCGGGTCTGGTCCTGATAACTTAGCATACAAGTCGCTAGAGGTATACCCACCGATTCCACTATCCCTGGAATGTGTAGGGTAATTCCTAGTCTCGCAAGCACGTCCGCTTTACAATTCCCTGGGATATCTCTGTGGCCCGGCACCCATAACAGGTGAATTTTGAACTGTTCAGCCATCTCGTTGAGAGATCTGCGATAGTCGAGGGCGGTTTTTGTGTTCAGAAATACGTTCCCCAGGGATTTAATGGCCAATTGTCGTAATGACATTATATCTTAGCCATTCCACCACTTGCTTACTTCCAAGGATCTGCGCTTGATACACACTGCAGTCGTCGGGTAACCTTCTCCATATGACCAGCTCTAAATCTTTATAGTACATCCCAAAGCCCACGTGGTCGACTATTTTGGAATCATCCGTACAGAAGTCTATGCAAATTCTATTAGCAGGTATATCGTAGTTCCAAAAGTTTCTATCAGGAATAGTGGTACAATACTTTTTATAAAAAAGCAGCTCAGGTAGGGCCAGTAGCCAGCACATGACCAATGAGAAAGCTCCCTTAACCTCACGGCAGTGGTCGCTACAATTTGTCTAGCCACAATGTCCAGAGTTATTAGATGTAGCATTAAATTCAGTGCATCAGATGGTGTCATTCTCAGTGCGCTGTGATGCACAAACAAGCCATCCTTTGAATCCGGTTGAGAATTGAACAGTAGATGGACTTTTGAAGCGCCGTCCACCAGACCACAACACCATATAGCATTGTAGGTCTTACAACTGCAGTATATACCCAGTACATGACGTATGGTCTAAACCCCCAACATTTGCCAATGGCTTTCTTGCAGGTGTATATGGCAAGAGTTACCTTTCTTGCCCTTTCCAAAATGTTGGATTTGAAGTTCTATTTCCTGTCCAGCAAAACACCCAGGTATTTTGCGCTTTCTGTAAATAAATCGTTCTCACCTCCCAAGGAGACAGGTGCCACAACTTGTATCTCCTGCTGATACAGGCAAGTTGTATCAGTACTGTAGGCAACTACTTCTGTCTTGCACGAATTTTTACCTAGACCACTTTCGGTAGCCCACTTCGCTGTTGCACATAGATCTTCCTGAAGTATATCTCTTAGAGTGCTGGGAAACTTTCCCGAAACCGCAATTGCCACGCCATCAGTATACGATCACTTTAACCCCTTTTTCTCCCAGAGACAATAATGACGTGCTGTTATGGTCCTAAGAACTTAAATCGGAAGATCGTTCCATATGGCAGCTATATTCAAATCTGGATCAATCTGGGCCGTACTGAACTGGGATATTGAGTGGCCTAAAGTAAAGTAGTTGCCCAAAAAGTAATTGCGGATTTTTTAAAAGAAAGTAAATGCATTTTTAATAAAACTTAGAATGAACTTTAATCAAATATACTTTTTTACACTTTTTTTCTAAAGCAAGCTAAAAGTAACAGCTGATAACTGACAGAAGAAAGAATGCAATTACAGAGTCACAAGCTATGAAAAAATTTATCAACGCCGACTATATGAAAAATCCGCAATTACTTTTTGGGCAACCCAATACAATTCGCTGTCCCAAATTTCAGTGAAATCGGACAACAAATGTGCCTATTATGGGCCAAAGGCCTTAAATTGAGAGATCGATCCATAAGACAGTTATATCGAAATATAGACCGATTTTAACCATACTTGGTGCGAATGTCGGGGGGCCTAACGCAACACATTGTGCCTTATTTCTGCAAAATCGGTTAATAATCTCACGTTTTATGGTCCTAAAACCTTAAATCGGAAGATCGGTAAATATGGCAGATATATCCAAATCTGGACCGATTTGGGCTGTATTTTGCAGGGATGTCGAGGAGCTTAGAACAACTCGCTATCCAAAATTTCAGCGAAATCGGGCAACAAATGCGCCTTTTATGGGCCCAAGACTTTAAATCGAGATAACGGTCTATATGGAAGCTATATCCAAATCTGGACCGATCTGAGCCAAATTGAATAAATATATCGAGGGGTTTAATTTAACTCACTGTCCCAAATTTCGAAGACATCGGACAATAAATGCGCCTTTTATGGGCCCAAAACCTTAAATCGAGAGATCGGTCTATATGGCAGCTATATCCAAATCTGGACCGATCTGCCATATTGCAGAAGTATATTGAGTGGCTTGACTTAACTCACTGTCCCAAATTTCAGCGAAATCGGACAATAACTGCAACTTTTATAGGCCCAAAACTTTAAACCGACAGATCGGTCTGTATGGCAGCTATATCCAAATCTGGACCGAACTGTACCATATTGCAGAAAGATGTCGAGGGGCCCAAAACAACTTACTGTCTCAAATTTCGGCGACATCGGACAATAAATGCGTCTTTTATGCACTAAAAACCCTAAATCGAGAGATCGGTCTATATGGCAGCTATATCCAAATCTTGACCGATCTGCGCCAAATTGGAGAAGGATATCGCGTGGCCAAACACAACTCACTATCCCGAATTTCAGCGAAATCGGATAATAAATGTGGCTTTTATGGCCCTAAGACCCTAAATCGACCGATCGGTCTATATGGGGGCTATATCAAGATATAGTCCGATATAGCCCATCTTCGAACTTAACCTGCTTATGGGCAAAAACAGAATCTCAGCAAGGTTTCAGCTCAATATCTCTATTTTTAAAGACTGTAGAGTGATTTCAACAGACAGACGGGCGGACATGGCTAGATCGTCTTAGATTTTTAAGCTGATCAAGAATATATATACTTTATAGGGTCGGAAATGGATATTTCGATGTGTTTTAAACGGAATGACAAAATCAATATACCCCCATCCTTCGGTGGTGGGTATAATAAGAGATCTGACACTAAATGTATTATATAAAATACATTACGCCTATAGAGGGCGCAATTTCGATCCGATAGGACTAAAATTTTGTACAATAATTTTTTTATGACTTCCAACTGACTTGAATAAATTTGTTTTTATACATATATATATAAATCGATATCCTGATTTGTTTACCCTCCACCATAGGATGGGAGTATACTAATTTCGTCATTCTTTTTGTAACACCTCGAAATATTCGTCTAAAACCCCATAAAGTATATATATTCTTGGTCGTCATGACATTTTAAGTCAATCTAGCCCTGTCCGTTCGTCTGTCTGTTGAAAGCACACTATTTTTCGAAGGACTAAAGCTGGATGGTTGAAATTTTGCACAAACACTTCCTATTAGTGTAGGTCAGTTGGGATTGTAAATGGGCCATATCGGTCCATGTTTTGATATAGCTGCCATATAAACCGATCTTGGATCTTGACTTCATGAGCCATTACAGGGCGCAATTCTTATCCGATTTGGCTGAATTTTGCCTGAGGTGTTTTTTATGATTTTCGACAACTGTGCTTAGTATGGTTGCAATAGTTCCATAACCTGATGTAGTTGTCATATAAAACGATCTTGGATCTTGACTTCTTGAGCCACTGGAGGACGCAATTCTCATCCGAATTGGCTGAAATTTTGCATGAGGTGTTTCGCCATGACTTCCAACAAATGTACTAAGTATGGTTCAAATCGGTTGATATCCTGAAATAGCTGCCATATAAACCGATCTTGAATCTTGATTTTTTGAGCCACTAGAGGGCAAAATTTTTATCCAATTTGGCTGAAATTTTGTGCAACGACTTCTCCCATGAAGTCCAACATACATGTCAAATATGGTCTGAATCGGTCTATAACCTGATACATCTCCCCTATAAACCGATCTCCCTATTTTACTTCTTGAGTCCCTAAAGGGGGCAATTCTTATCCGAATTGCCTGAAATTGTACACAATGGCTTTTACTATGGTCTCCAACATTCAATTCAATTATGCTTTGAATCGGACCATAACTTGATATAGCTCCAATAACATAACAATTCTTTTCTTTTATCCTTTGTTTGCCTAAGAAGAGATACCGGGAAAAGAATCCGACAATTGCGATCCATCGTGCAAGTTATATAGGATTCGGTCCAGCCGAACTTAACATGCTTTTACTTATTTCTTCTCACTTCCGTTTGATATATAGGTGATGGAAAATTAACGATTGTATCGATACTATCGATATTTATTGTTAAAAATATCGAATTTTACGATTATCGACAGTTTGCCTGCCTTAACGCAAAGTTATGCTGGATAGTTATCGATATCATGCGATTAATCGTAATGTGCACTATACAGTACTAAAAACAGCAAGTACTGTATAAATGTTTCTGCATCGCAATATCTAACTTCCACTCCATCAAAATAAATGGAAACCCGCCTAATCAATATGCCTTCGTTTTTCGTTTTTTTAGCTAAAATTAACAAACGCTACAACATGGTAAGAGATGTACGTCGCGTCGAACTAATGCGACCACCCAATGTACCCATGGGTTTAGCTTTGGCCGGTCATTCCGATCGTCAGCGTATGGCTTGCTTTATTGCTGGCATTGATCCTGAAGGCCTGTTAGCATCGCTCGACGTTAAACCAGGCGATGAGATTCTAGAAGTTAATGGTACCGTGCTGAGAAATCGCTGCCATTTAAATGCTTCGGTGGTCTTCAAAAATATCTTGTCGGAGAGAGTGGTTTTGATTACATCCCGAAGAAAACCTGGCGATGAGGGTATGGGCGTGACGCCGGTCAAAAAATTTCCACCGAAAATTGATGATGTAAGTTGGGAAAAGTCTTCAAAGCCCTATAGATTAGCATTTTATTAATATTATCCTCTCTTTCTCTCTTTTTAGACCAAATTCCTATTAGAACAGTTCCCGAAATCACGAACGGTAGCGGTGAAAAAAGAGGGCTTCATTGGCATAATGATTATCTATGGTAAACACGTTGAAGTGGGCAATGGCATATTCATATCGGATTTACGTGAAGGTTCAAATGCTGAAGCTGTAAGTAATTTCTTGGGAAATGTCACTGATTTAAGGGCTCGATCATCCGTTTTGGCTTTATAAAAGCAGCTGACGAGAGCCTTAAATCCAGATTTAATGAGCAGTGTAAACGGGGCTTAATATTGGTTATACCCATGCCAAAACAATTAAAGGTGGTCTCATTTTTGCAACAACTACAAACCGTATAGAGCAATGCGCTATCTTGTCATCAGCTGATCGACGTTTTCCCAACATGCACAAAATTGTTTGTGTACGTGTGTGTATATGTGTGCCAACATGACATGACATAATTACCAAGTAGTGTACCGTAAATAGCTGAGGATAATGTTTTCTCGTTAAGTGCACGAACGAGTTTTGGTTGTGTGTGTGTATTATAGTTAAGAATCATAACACACGCAAACAACGAAAAATGACGCGAACTAGTAACATACACAAAATCAGAGGTGCACTAATCACTGATTTTGACAGATAGTGTACTCAATATTTTACTGTTGGGCAACTGTCACTACCTGTAAATATATATCTTGGTACATGAGCAGAGAATATGCGAGAATCTTTCTCACATAACAACAAAGGGAATGAAAACAAAAATCTGACATATCTTAATACCGTCAAACCAGGCCGGCTGTTAACAGCTGTTCGAGTGAGACCACCTTTTTAAATCCGCCTTGGGTTATACCAAAGTTTGGTCCCTTCAAATTTAATCCAATTTTTACTCCTTAATACTTAGATTTTATTTATCTCATTTATTTTGTATTCTTTTCTTCCTAGGCTGGCATCAAAGTCGGTGACATGCTGTTGGCCGTCAATAAAGATGTAACCCTGGAATCTACCTATGACGAGGTAAAGCAGACAAAAACCTCCACTGACCTCTTGCATCTATTAGTGGTTAATACATATGTTCATATCTTTGCTTTTGTCCAATCTTAGGCAGTGGCTTTGTTAAAAAGAGCCGAGGGCCTGGTCAACTTATTGGTGATAACCCTTAAAGAAGAAAAGAAAGAAGACAAGCCCAAGGAAGAAGAAAAACCAAAAGAACCAGAAAAGATTGATCCAGCCACAGTGCAAGTTAAACCAAATCAGAAGATGGTACTCGAAATGAAAATTGAAAAGAAACCATTGGGTGTTATAGTGGTTGGTGGTAAAAATAATCACGTTAAGGTGAGTGAAATATCGAAAAACAAGAAAAAGACATAAATTTCGGCTGGGTCGAATCTTGGGAACCCACCACCATAGATCCTGCTAAAAATTTATACACAATAAATTAAGTTGTAGGGCATAATTTTATTCTACATACAAAACTTCTGTCAAACCAGCAAAAATTAAAGCTTCTAGGAACCGAACAAGGATGATCGAGAGACCGGTTTACTTAGGAGCTACATCAGGTTATAAACCGATTTTGTTGGAAGTCATAACAAACCACTACATGCGAAATTTCAGCCAAATCGGAAAAAATTGCAGTTTGTAAGGGCTCAAGAAGTCAAATCGGGCGATCGGTTTATATGGGAGCTATATCAGGTTATAGACCGATTTGGACCGTACTTGAAACAGTTGTTGGAAGTCATAGCCAAACACTACATCCAATATTTCAGCCAAATCGAACAAAAATTTCGGCTTGTAAAGGGTCAAGAAGTCAAATCGAGAGATCGGTTTATATGGGAACTATATCAGGTTATAGACCGATTTTGGCCGTACCTGCCACAGTTGTTGGAAGTTATAATAAAACACTACATGCTAAATTTCAGTCAAATCGGACATAAATATCGGCTTCCAAGGGCTCAAGAAGTTAAATCAGGATATCGGTTTATATGGGAGCTATATCTAAATCTGAACCGATATGGCCCATTTGCAATCCCCAACTACCTACATCGATATTAAGTATCTGTGCCAAATTTCAAGCGGCCAGCTTTAGCGTTCGACCTCTATCGTGATTTTGACAGACAGACGAACGGACATGGCTAGATCGATTCAGAACGTCGAGACGATCAAGAATATATATAATTTATGGGGTTTTAGACGAATATTTCGAGGTGTTACAAACGGAATGACTAGATTAGTATAACCCCCTCCTATGGTGGTGGATATAAAAACAAGAAAAACGCATAAAGTTCGGCTGGGCCGAATCATGGTTACCCACCAACATGAATTCTGTCAAAAATATATAAAAATGCAAGCTTTTTGTGACTGTGGAAGACTAATCGGAAGATCAGTTCATATGTAACTTCTCCTCGCTACTGCATGACAGTGAAAAGGTTCTCGACGGTCTCCAACTACTCTTCGTATTATCGTATTATCCAGTCTGAACTGGATTATACTAAAATCAGACCAACTGGATAGAATTTCAGTGCAAACTTGTACTGGATAGTTATCGATATCATGCGATAACAGATAATAATGACAGCCGGTTGAATGGAATCATCATTGGCAAGGGCTGCCGCCTCAGTGCACGTGTTCGTCCATTTTTCGTCATGGGAGAGGCATATCTCGGATTGCCTTCTCCGCACGCTTCTGGCCAGGATTGAAAATAACCCCGGACCCTGGTTCTTTTCGGTTTGTCAGAACCGTCTCCATCATCGGTCGGTCTCGGTAAGATGTAAGCGGTGCATGGAGTGGGTACATTTCCCATCTTGCTCTGGCCTTACATAACTACGGGACTATAGTCACACTGAATGTGGTGCAAGGTGCTGTGCGAATATAGACCGTAGTGGGTCACAAGCGTAGTCGTCTTCTGCGTCCTTGTCGTCAGACTATGTGACCCATCCGACCTCTCTCGTGCGGCAATATACGCAACAGCAGCATCCCAGCCCCAATATTGCCAGGCCAGTGCCGGGAAGTGCATCATTTTTGCAACGGAATTGGAACGGTCTCTGAGGCAAGATCGACAAGATTGTGGATTTTATGAGTCGGATGCACATATTGGTTGCAGCGATCCAGGAGACAAAGCTGACCAACTCCTGCAGCTTGCACAGTTGTCACGGAAACAATGTGCTACGTGAGCATCGCTTAAGGAATGAAGGTGGGGGATAGGCCTTCGTGATACACCATTCCGTGCAGTATAGCCACATCTTGCCTGCGCCTGGCACTGGTAACCCCAACATGTAGTGCATGGGGATAGCAGTCAAGTCCGGTACAGCCGAGATAGAGCTATACAACGTGTACATACCGCTGATTGGTAGCTGTGACCCAGCTAATGGCCAAGCTTACAAGCCCGACGTAAGTGGGCTACTGTCTGTCCATAATTGTCTGGTTCTAGGAGACTTTAATGCGACCAGCGGGGCATAGCTTTGGCAGAGCAGATTGAAGACTCCAAGTTTTGCGCGGTGAATGAGGATGCCCCCACTAGGATTACGTGGAGTTGCAGCAGCCCGCTAGACATTTCCATTGCATTCCCTGATCTCCTGAGTCATTTCTTTAGGATCCGACCACCGCCCCACAATTCTCACCATCGACCAACCACCTGATTTCATAACCTCTGAGCGCCGGACGTTTATCAATCAAAAGATGGCCGATTGGGCTAGCTTTAGAGAGTACACCAATCGCCGTTTCAGTGAACTGACACCCCCCTCGAATGTGCTAGTTGCCGAGAGACAATTCTGAGACATCTTTTACGCAGCATCCGCTCGCTTTATACCAAGCGGTCGAATACCCCAAGTTCGGCCCAATTTCCCGGCGCAGGCAGTGGTACTCGCAGACGGACCCCACTAACTCCAGAATCAGCGAACTGAATATGGAAATAAACACGGTAGTCAACGAACATAAGCGGAATTTTTGGCTGGAACACTGAGAGCAATGTAACTAAGGCACCGATTTAGGCAAGCTGTGGTCTACTGTTAAGTCACTCTCGAACCCCAGTAGACAAGATGACAGTACCTCAGTCACTTTTGGCGAAATTACCGTGACTGATCCGAAGAAAAGCGACAGGTTGTTCAACCGTCAATTTATTGTGCAGGGCAAGGAGGAGAGCCTTTCACCGTATCCGTGGTCTCTAAGCCCATGGACAGCCATCACAATTTACACTGGGGGAAGTTACGAATTCCAGCCCTGACGCAAAATCAACCAAGGCGTTGGGCCCGAACGGAATCTCTACACTGGTTCTGAAGAATCTGGATTTACCTGGAGTAGTAAGTTACTCACTTCTGTCCTCAATCTATCTTTGAACACTCTCCCGATTCCCGATGTCTGGAAGATGGGCAGAGTGATCCCGCTACTGAAGCCTGGAAAGGATCCGGGTTTGAGGGAGTCGTACAGACCCATCTTCCTTCTCTTACCAGTAGCCAAGACGCTCGAGGCACTATTTCTCCCGAGCCTAGTAGGAGAATTTCCATTCGCCGAGCATCACCATGGTTTTCGAAGACTGTATAGCACAACAACTGCTTTGCATGCCATCACCGCATAATTCTCACCATCGACCAACCACCTGACTTCATAACCTCTGAGCGCCGGACGTTTTGCCGTGGCTTCAATCAGCCCAGGCCATGTGACAGTACGACCCTCGTGGCACTGGGTCTATCGAAGAAATTCGACACGGTCAGCCATGCCAAACTATTTGAGAATATCCCCAACACGTCCCTCCAGCCAGGCTTGAAACGCTGGGTCGCGCATTATCTGTGTGGTCGCCAGTCATTTGTGGAAATTAGGGATAAGATGTCGATGAACCGTAAAGTGAAACAGGGAGTTCCCCAAGGTGGGGTGATATCTCTGGCTCTGTTTAACCTCTACCTATCCTCCATTCCACCCCCTCCAGACGGCATAGAGATCGTATCATATGCGGACGATTGTACGATCATGGCATCAGGCCCCCCACCCATTGATGACATCTGCGATAGGTTGAACGTCTACCTCAACGAGCTTGCCTCATATTTCGCTGCAAGAAATCTGAAGATATCCGCCACCAAATCTTGCCACACTGTTCACTACAAATACGCGTGAGGTGAATACTGAGCTGACTGTGATGGTCGATGGAGAAATGATTCCGACCATCAAGTGTCCCAAAATACTTGGCGTCACATTTGACAGCTCCTACACTTTCTCCCCACATGCCACAGCAATCTGCAACAAAGTCAAAAGTAGAAACAAGGTCCTCAAGTCACTCGCTGGCAGCACTTGGGGTGCAGACAAAGAAACCTTGTTGACCAAGGCAATTGGCCGGTCTGTGGTAAATTATGCAGCGCCAGTGTGGTCTCGTCAGCTTTGTGACACGCAGTGGAATAATATTCAGATCTGTCAGAATGCCGCCCTCCGAACTGCGACGGGATGTCTCCTCATTTCTCATGTGGACCACCTCCATCAGGAGACAAAGATCCTACCAGTGCGAAGACATAACTACATGCTGTCTAAGCAATACCTTTTGGGCTGTTATCGCAGAAACCATCCAAATCATCATCTTGTGGATAGATACCCACCGCCCAGAAGCCTTAAGGTAGATCTACACGATCTAGAGCGTGAGGTTCTGCGCTACAAGTGAGTACCTCTAGATCAAGCAGACGCGGTAATTGGCTACCGGGTGAATGTAGTCCTTGGAGAACGACCGCCACCCATTGCACCCGAAGAAATCGACCTCCCCCGGCCAACCAGAGTGGTTCTGGCTCAATTACGTTCCGGCAGATGCAGCCGCCTCAATTCCCACAGAGATCAAGCAGACGATAGATAGAACACAATAAACTGATACAACAACAACAGAGCAAGGATTGATGCCGAGGTGCAAGATGTATGTCGCACACACACGCCACCTGTTTAACTGCCCAACCAGACCCACTCGACTCAGACCCAGATTCCTCTGGACGCACCCCATCTTAATCGCAGAGTTCCTGGATCTGGACACTTAACAGAATCAAGCAGACGAAAGATAGAACACAACAAACTGCTACAACAACAACAATCCCATGGCAGTCGGTTGTACGTACCGGATTGACCCGATGGATTCCTTCATCGGCAAGGACTGCCGCCTCAGTGTACAACACACTGCTACAACAACAAGTGTTTTAATTAAGCAAGACAAAAAAAAACAATGTCGATTATTTGTGAAATTCAAATCATAACGGCTAATCGTGAATTCGATTACCTGCTGTTTCAAATATATCGAAAATCTACAATTCGTGAATTTAGCTTCTACAATAATTCCTTTCATAATTTTAAATCTTTTTATTGGTATTGTTTAAATTCTTATTCTGCTTGTTTTCTTGCTTTTCAGACTGGCTGTGTGATTACTCACATTTACCCAGAGGGTGCGATAGCAGCCGACAATCGAGTTCAGATATTCGATCACGTTATTGAGGTGCAAGGCAAACAAATGGATTGTACATCGATGACAACCCTCAAAGTGCATCAGGTATTCCACACCTGTTATGAAAATCTCTTGACCATACAGGTATATCGAGCGGATCCCGTCGAAGTTGAAACCATTAAAGTGGATATAACGAAAAAAGCAGGAAAAGATTTCGGCCTTTCACTAGCACCCAATGAGAAAGGATGCACAATATCTGAAATTGTTAGTATTGGCAATTTTAATACTAAACCTTTAGGATTATTTATACGAAATTTTGTTTTCCATATTAGGTCCCCTCTGGCTATTCCGAAATTGATAATAAACTACAACGTGGCGATATTATAACAAAATTCAATGGTGAGTCCCTTGAAGGTTGTACATTTGAAATTTGCTATGCCCTATTCAAGGGGGCCACAGGCAAAATCTCCTTAGAAGTGACCAGACCTAAGCCCACAGTGCGTACGGAAGCGGCGAAGTGAGTTGGTTAATTGGAATTGATGGATGAAAGCAAACTCTTTTACATTACTCCTCCCAAAAATGAATTTTAAATTATAATTTCAACTAAAAATTTCTGAACAATAAAACTGTAAGAAATGTAAAGACAATACGTGTCGTTTTTTTGTAATCTCTAAACTAAAAACCTCTTCGAATCAGTAATAATAAAAAATGTAAAGTTGGACACTGCGTTTTGTTTTTTGTGGTCTCTTATTTTATTAATTCTTCATCATATTAAAAAAAACCATGAATTTTAAGCAATTGAACTGGCGTTGGATGCAATACGGGGCCACAAGTCAGCGCATTCCTTAGCAACGGGACCAGTGATGGCGGAACCTTTCATTTCACCCTTATTATTCACTATCACCCCCGCATTGTCCTCAAAGTATATAAAGACGCCATCCCTCCTTCTGAACGGTTTTCTCTGACGAATCACCACAGCCGGCATTACCTGGAAATAGAAAACAAAAACACATAATTATAGAATAGGGTATAAAGGCACAAAACAATATTAAAAAAAATATATAAAAAAAAAATAAAAAAAATATAAAAAAAATATAAAAAAAATATAAAAAAATAAAACAAAATAAAAAATAAATAAATAAAAAAAAATATAAAAAAAATACAAAAAAAATATAAAAAAAATAAAAAAAACATATAAAAAACATATAAAAAACATATAAAAAACATATAAAAAACATATAAAAAATATAAAAAAAATATCAAAAAAATTTAAAAAAAAATATAAAAAAAACAAAATATATAAAAAATATATAAAAAAAATATATATAAAAAAATATAAAAAAATATATAAAAAAATATATAAAAAAATATATATAAAAAAATTTATATAAAAAAATATATATAAAAAAATATATATAAAAAAATATATATAAAAAAATATAAAAAAATATATAAAAAAATATAAAAAATATATAAAAAATATATAAAAAATATATAAAAAATATATAAAAAAATAAAAAATTTATAAAAAATATATAAAAACAAAATAAAAAAATAAAAAAAAAATAAAAAAATAAAAAAAATATAAAAAAATATAAAAAAAAAATATAAAAAAAAAATATAAAAAAAAATATAAAACAAAAATATAAAACAAAAATATAAAACAAAAATATAAAACAAAAATATAAAACAAAAATATAAAACAAAAATATAAAACAAAAATATAAAACAAAAATATAAAACAAAAATATAAAACAAAAATATAAAAAAAATATAAAAAAATATAAAAAAAATATAAAAAAATATAAAAAAAAATATATAAAATATAAAAAAATATAAAAAAAAATATAAAAAAATATATAAAATATAAAAAAATATATCAAAAAAATATAAAAAAAATATAAAAAAAATATAAAAAAATATAAAAAAAATATAAAAAAAATATAAAAAAATATAAAAAAAAATATAAAAAAAAATATAAAAAAATATAAAAAAAAATATAAAAAAATATAAAAAAAATATAAAAAAAATATAAAAAAATATAAAAAAAAATATAAAAAAATATAAAAAAAATATAAAAAAAAATATAAAAAAAAATATAAAAAAAAATATAAAAAAAAAATATAAAAAAAAAATATAAAAATATATAAAAATATATAAAAAAATATAAAAAAAAATATAAAAAAATATAAAAAATATAAAAAATATAAAAAAAAATATAAAAAAAATATAAAAAAAAATATTAAAAAATATAAAAAAAAATATAAAAAAATATCAAAAAATATATAAAAAATATAAAAAAAATATAAAAAAAAATATTAAAAAATATTAAAAAATATAAAAAAAATATAAAAAAATATCAAAAAATATATAAAAAATATCAAAAAAATTTAAAAAAAAATATTAAAAAATATTAAAAAATATAAAAAAAATATAAAAAAATATAAAAAAATATCAAAAAATATATAAAAAATATATAAAAAAATATAAAAAAATATAATATAATATAAAAATATATAATATAATATAATATAAAAAAAAATATTAAAAAATATTAAAAAATATAAAAAAAATATAAAAAAATATCAAAAAATATATAAAAAATATAAAAAAAATATAAAAAAAAATATTAAAAAATATTAAAAAATATAAAAAAAATATAAAAAAATATCAAAAAATATATAAAAAATATATAAAAAAATATAAAAAAATATAAAAAAAATATAAAAAAAATATAAAAAAAATATAAAAAAAATATAAAAATATATAAAAAAATATAAAAAAATATCAAAAAAATTTAAAAAAAATATAAAAAAATATAAAACAAATATAAAACAAATAAAAAAAAATATAAAAAAAAAACCAAAAAAATATATAAAAAATATATAAAAAAATATTAAAAAAAAACCAAAAAAATATATAAAAAAATATAAAAAAATAAAAAATATATATAAAAATATATATATAAAAAAAAAATATAAAAAAATATAAAAAAATATAAAAAAAAATATAAAAAAATATAAAAAAAATATAAAAAAAAATATAAAAAAAATATAAAAAAAATATAAAAAAAATATAAAAAAAATATAAAAAAAATATAAAAAAAATATAAAAAAAATATAAAAAAATAAAACAAAATAAAAAAAAAAACAAAATAAAAAAAAAAAACAAAAAAAAAATAAATAAATAAAAAAAAAATATAAAAAAAATACAAAAAAAATATAAAAAAAATAAAAAAAACATATAAAAAATACAAAAAAATATAAAAAAAATATCAAAAAAAATATAAAAAAAATATCAAAAAAAATTTAAAAAAAAATATAAAAAAAACAAAATATATAAAAAAATATATAAAAAAAATATATATAAAAAAAATATATATAAAAAAATATATAAAAAAATATATAAAAAAATATATAAAAAAATATATAAAAAAAAATATAAAAAAATATATATAAAAAAATTTATATAAAAAAATATATATAAAAAAATATATATAAAAAAATATATATAAAAAAATATAAAAAAATATATAAAACAATATAAAAAATATATAAAAAATATATAAAAAAATAAAAAATTTATAAAAAATATATAAAAACAAAATAAAAAAATAAAAAAAAAATAAAAAAATAAAAAAAATATAAAAAAATATAAAAAAAAAATATAAAAAAAAAAATATAAAAAAAATATAAAACAAAAATATAAAACAAAAATATAAAACAAAAATATAAAACAAAAATATAAAACAAAAATATAAAACAAAAATATAAAACAAAAATATAAAACAAAAATATAAAACAAAAATATAAAACAAAAATATAAAACAAAAATATAAAACAAAAATATAAAACAAAAATATAAAAAAAATATAAAAAAAAATATAAAAAAATATAAAAAAAATATAAAAAAATATATAAAATATAAAAAAATATAAAAAAAAATATAAAAAAAATATATAAAATATAAAAAAATATATAAAAAAATATAAAAAAAATATAAAAAAAATATAAAAAAATATAAAAAAAATATAAAAAAAATATAAAAAAAATATAAAAAAATATAAAAAAAAATATAAAAAAAATATAAAAAAATATAAAAAAAATATAAAAAAAATATAAAAAAAATATAAAAAAAATATAAAAAAAATATAAAAAAAAATATAAAAAAATATAAAAAAAATATAAAAAAATATAAAAAAAAAATAAAAAAAAATATAAAAAAATATAAAAAAAAATATAAAAAAAAAAAATAAAAAAATATAAAAAAAAAAATAAAAAAATATAAAAAAATATAAAAAAATATCAAAAAAATTTAAAAAAAATATAAAACAAATATAACACAAATAAAATAAAAATATAAAAAAAAACCAAAAAAATATAAAAAAAATATAAAAAAAAACCAAAAAAATATATAAAAAAATATAAAAAAAAAACCAAAAAAATATATAAAAAAATATAAAAAAAAACCAAAAAAAATATATAAAA
This sequence comes from Stomoxys calcitrans, assembly GCF_963082655.1. NCBI lineage: Eukaryota > Metazoa > Arthropoda > Insecta > Diptera > Muscidae > Stomoxys > Stomoxys calcitrans. The sequence goes on along the minus strand of NC_081556.1, from coordinate 142,149,855 downwards.
AAATATAAAAAATATAAAAAAAATAAAAAATATATATAAAAATATATATATAAAAAAAAAACCAAAAAAATATATAAAAAATATATAAAAAAATATTAAAAAAAAACCAAAAAAATATATAAAAAAATATAAAAAAATAAAAAATATATATAAAAATATATATATAAAAAAAAAATATAAAAAAATATAAAAAAATATAAAAAAAAATATAAAAAAATATAAAAAAAATATAAAAAAAAATATAAAAAAAATATAAAAAAAATATAAAAAAAATATAAAAAAAATATAAAAAAAATATAAAAAAAATATAAAAAAAATATAAAAAAAATATAAAAAAAATATAAAAAAAATATAAAAAAAATATAAAAAAAATATAAAAAAAATATAAAAAAAATATAAAAAAATAAAACAAAATAAAAAAAAAAACAAAATAAAAAAAAAAAACAAAAAAAAAATAAATAAATAAAAAAAAAATATAAAAAAAATACAAAAAAAATATAAAAAAAATAAAAAAAAACATATAAAAAATACAAAAAAATATAAAAAAAATATCAAAAAAAATATAAAAAAAATATCAAAAAAAATTTAAAAAAAAATATAAAAAAAACAAAATATATAAAAAAATATATAAAAAAAATATATATAAAAAAAATATATATAAAAAAATATATAAAAAAATATATAAAAAAATATATAAAAAAATATATAAAAAAAAATATAAAAAAATATATATAAAAAAATTTATATAAAAAAATATATATAAAAAAATATATATAAAAAAATATATATAAAAAAATATAAAAAAATATATAAAACAATATAAAAAATATATAAAAAATATATAAAAAAATAAAAAATTTATAAAAAATATATAAAAACAAAATAAAAAAATAAAAAAAAAATAAAAAAATAAAAAAAATATAAAAAAATATAAAAAAAAAAATATAAAAAAAAAAATATAAAAAAAAAAATATAAAAAAAATATAAAACAAAAATATAAAACAAAAATATAAAACAAAAATATAAAACAAAAATATAAAACAAAAATATAAAACAAAAATATAAAACAAAAATATAAAACAAAAATATAAAACAAAAATATAAAACAAAAATATAAAACAAAAATATAAAACAAAAATATAAAACAAAAATATAAAACAAAAATATAAAACAAAAATATAAAACAAAAATATAAAAAAAATATAAAAAAATATAAAAAAAAATATAAAAAAATATAAAAAAAATATAAAAAAATATATAAAATATAAAAAAATATAAAAAAAAATATAAAAAAAATATATAAAATATAAAAAAATATATAAAAAAATATAAAAAAAATATAAAAAAAATATAAAAAAAATATAAAAAAATATAAAAAAAATATAAAAAAAATATAAAAAAAATATAAAAAAATAAAAAAAAAAATATAAAAAAAATATAAAAAAATATAAAAAAAATATAAAAAAAATATAAAAAAAATATAAAAAAAATATAAAAAAAATATAAAAAAAAATATAAAAAAATATAAAAAAAATATAAAAAAATATAAAAAAAAAATAAAAAAAAATATAAAAAAATATAAAAAAAAATATAAAAAAAAAAAATAAAAAAATATAAAAAAAAAAATAAAAAAATATAAAAAAATATAAAAAAATATCAAAAAAATTTAAAAAAAATATAAAACAAATATAAAACAAATAAAAAAAAATATAAAAAAAAACCAAAAAAATATAAAAAAAATATAAAAAAAAACCAAAAAAATATATAAAAAAATATAAAAAAAAAACCAAAAAAATATATAAAAAAATATAAAAAAAAAACCAAAAAAAATATATAAAAAAATATAAAAAATATAAAAAAAATAAAAAATATATATAAAAATATATATATAAAAAAAAAATAAAAAAATATAAAAAAATATAAAAAAATATAAAAAAATATAAAAAAAAATATAAAAAAAATATAAAAAAAATATAAAAAAAATGTTAAAAAAATGTTAAAAAAATATAAAAAAAAAAAAATATTAAAAAAAATATAAAAAAATATATAAAAAATATATAAAAAAAAAATATAAAAAAAATATAAAAAAATATAAAAATTTAAAAATTTTAAAAAATATAAAAAAATATAAAAAAAAATATAAAAAAATATAAAAAAATATAAAAAAAATATAAAAAAAAAATATAAAAAAAAATATAAAAAAAAAATATAAAAAAAAAATATAAAAAAAATTTAAAAAAAATATAAAAAAATATTAAAAAAATATAAAAAAAAATATAAAAAAAATATAAAAAAAAATATAAAAAAAAATATAAAAAAATATAAAAAAAATATAAAAAAATATAAAAAAAATATAAAAAAATATAAAAAAATATAAAAAAATATAAAAAAATATAAAAAAATATAAAAAAATTATAAAAAAATATAAAAAAATATAAAAAAATATAAAAAAATATAAAAAAATATAAAAAAATATAAAAAAATATAAAAAATATAAAAAAATATAAAAAAATATAAAAAAATATAAAAACAAATTAAAAACAAGTAAAAGCGTGCTAAGTTCGGCAGCGCCGAATCTTGGTAATCCACCACCATGAATACCGCTATAAATTTATACAAAATAAATTTAGTTGATTTTTTTCAATCTACATACTTCTAGGAATCCAAAAAGGATGATAGAGAGACCGGTTTATATGAAAGCTATATCAGGTTATGGACCGATTTAGACCGTACTTGGAACAATTGTTGGAAGTCATAACATAACACCACATGCAATATTTCAGTCAAATCGTACAAAAATTGCGGAGATCAAATAGAGAGATTGGTTTATATGGGAGTTTATAACAGGTTACACACCGATTCGGGCTGTAATTGGCACAGTTGTTGGAAGTAATAACAAAGAACTAGATGCAAATCTTCAGCCATATCGGACAAAAATTGCGGCTTCCAGGGGCTCAAAAAGTCAAATCGGGAGATCGGTTTACATGGGAGCTATATCAGGTTCTTGACCAATTTGAACCGTACTTGGCAAAGTTGTTGAAAGTCATAACTGAACACTACATACAAAATTTCAGCCAAATCGTACAAAAATTGCGGCTTCCAGGGGCTCAAAAAGTCAAATCGGGAGATCGGTTTATATGGGAGCTATATCTAAATCTGAACCATTTGCAATCCCCAACGATCTACATCAATCAATACTATGACAGCCGGTTGTACGTACCGGATTGGCCCGATGAAGTCCTTCATCGGCAAGTGTACAACACACTGCTACAACAACAACCTACATCAATATTAAGTATCTTTGTAAAATTTCAAGCGGCTAGCTTTACGCGTTCGACCGCTACCGTGATTTCGACAGACGGACGGACGAATCAGAATGTCGAGGCCATCCAGAATATATATACTTTATGGGGTTCCAGTTCAATATTTCGAGGGGTTTCAAACGGAATGACTACTAAGTGCCTTGATTTGAAAAGACGAGTTATCGGTAAGTAATCAATGGCCTTTACGGCCCTCTGGGCCAGAATTTGGCACTGATTTTATTCCACAAAGCTACTTCACTTATTTGATCATCCGGATTTTACACAATTTATTATTTTCAACAGTTAGTGTGCCCATCACTGCTCGAGACATACCTATTATAGCCGATGTCTTATAAATGAGCAGTGCTCCCGCTATTCAAGCCAGAAAAGGATTCCAGCAAGATGGAAACCTTTGGGACTACTTCACATCTATCGCCAGTAGCTAAAGGCTATACTCCAGCCTAAGCCTTTAGTAGAATTTCCAAGTGCTACTTAGCACCAGCATAATGTTGGTTGTTGTTCTTGTTGTAGCCACATTGTCATGTGGAGGTGGCGATCCTCGTCAAGCTGCTGTATGTGAGCAAGCTCGTTCCGGTCCAAAGGACCGATCGCCACGGGAACAGGATGGCCATTGGTTTTTTTAAATGGCGCCAATAACCCGCCTTGTAATATCGTGCATCATAGGCACTCGGTATTTGTGCAAGAGCCGGTACCGCCCGGCCTCTAGCTGAGACTCACCGTTCGATACCTATGACTGTCTGCGACTGCCGTTCCAGCTACTCCATATGGAGCATTCCACTATCCGCAACCTGTAGACGCGCCTAAACTTATCGTGACAGCAATGAACACCACACAGATCGGACCTCCATGTTCCATCCTGTGTGGTGCTCACAGCTATCCCGTGACGGGTTGGTGTTAACTGCAAAATTCTTGAATAATCGAAAGCTTTTGATACGATCAACCACCGGTCAGGCTTAAAGCGGTGGATTTTATTCCAATTGTGTGGTCTACTCCAAGTATGCTTACTTTTGTGATAAGTGAAGCGTCCCATGGGGGAAGATCTTCGACACTGTTTACCTATACTCTATGCCATGCCTTTGGATGGCAATGAGTTGAATCTTATATGCGAACCATTCACTTCAGGTTGATGACATCTGTCACGAAGTAGTGTCTCAGGCATTTATCGACTATAATAAAATCACTTTAGAAGCACCTCACGAAGTTCCAAGGTTCGGATATAGGAATAAAAACACTACACCACACCAGTTTTAAACTGCCTGCAGAAATCACTACTTTTGTGCCATATTACTATGGCATGTTAAACCATTGGCAGATATTTAGAATTATCCATTTTATACTTTTAATACAGCAAAAATGTTTATCAATGCCGGTTAGGCGCGCAAGACTTTTTTTCATAAAACATGTGCAGCATTACTCAACTCAAACAAACGAATAACAAGTTTCAAGCCCTAAAGATTCCATTTACACTTCCGCATCAACACTTTACATACCTTTTTTCTCAATTCTGGTTTACCCTTCTTAACGGTGGCAACAAACATATCACCGACACCAGCGGCAGGCAAGCGATTCAAACGACCACGAATACCGTGAACAGCGATGACATACAAGTTCTTGGCACCTAAAAACACAGTCAAAACAGTTTTCATTTAATATTTACCAAGAAAAACACCATAATTAACTCAACCACCTACCTGTATTATCAGCACAGTTCATGACGGCACCAACGGGCAAGCCCAAAGAGATGCGGAATTTTCCTCCCGCAGTTCCACCACGTCCTATTCAATTGCATAGAAGAACAATAGTTAATACCAAAATATCACTTAAATTATATTCGTCACATATTTCTAAAGAAATGTTCGTTTATATTTCATTGCTTGATAAGGAAATTTGCACCGATTTCTTTAGATTATTATGAAAATAAAATCACCTCTCTTAGACATTTTGGATGGTTCACAATCAAAAGGAAGTCAAAAAAGAAAGAAAAAACAAAAAAATATTGACAGCTATCTATTTGCAGCTAACTTCATAGTGGCGTTGCCAACGTTTAAATTCCAGGGTTGTATTTTGCACGTGAGACGAAAGAGTAAATAAAATAGCATGGGAACTGTTTGTTATGTTGGCATTTCGAACACATGTTAGTTTTATAGCAAGGCGGATTTAAAAAGATGGCCTCACGCGAGTAACTGCTAAAAGCCGGCTAAGTTTGACGGTATTAAGATGACAGATTTTTGTTTACATTCTCTTTGTTGTTCTCTATCCCTGCTTATGTACGAACACGTATACATACACGCACACAAATTTCTGTGTGTGTTGACAAAACGTTGATCAGATTGATGAGTTTAAACAAATTTCAAACCCAAAAATTTTAGAAAACAACTTTTCTCCTATTTTTAATTTTTTTGTGTGGAATTTATCACAATTTGGTAATAGTTTAGGTCGAATGGGTAGCCCATACTGATTTCAAAAACTCTAAATCCCTTCCCAGATTTTCCTTTGTGGCTACCGTTATGACAGAGGTCAAGATATATTCATTAACAGGTAGTGGCAGTTGCCCAACAACAAAATATTGAGTGCACAATCTGTCAAAATCAGTGATTAGTGCAAAGTTAACTGCTGTTGTACACTGCTGTTTACGGTAATTATTTCATGACAGAGATCTGCCCGAAAGTACATACAATCGTCCTCCGGTCCCTATCTCCATCTTGGAGCTATATATAAAGACCGTTTCCCATTGTTCCCTCCCGGGAAAGCGAATCCCGAGAACACCCCACCCTTGAGGCATTCCACTTATCGCCCGCTTTCTGACTTCCTTATCTCCAAAGTCCGCCTTGATAGTCTTGTCATGTAGCAAACAGTCACACAGGGGCGGTGACTGTCGACTCATCTCCTCGTTATTTTTTTTTTTTGCAAATTTTGCTCATTCCTCTAAGGAACAGTGGCAAACTTCTCACATATCAATGAGTGCAGTCCGATTCAAGTTTTAAGCTCAATCATAAGGGGCCTCCTTTTTATAGCCGAGTCCGAACGGCCATAGTGCGACACCTCTTTGGAGGGAAGTTTTACATGGCTTAGTGCCTCACAAATGTTGCCAGCATTAGGAGGGGAAAACCATCGATGAAAAATTTTTTGATGGTCTCGCCAGGATGCGAGCGCAGGCGTACAGCGTCTTTGGCGGATATGCTAACCTCTGCGCTACAGTGGCCTCCTCCTCGTTATTAAATGCCCTTTCAATATGCAGAAAGCCGCCATCGCGTACGCCTTCAGTAAGAGAGACTTCTTGCACCACTTCATGGAGGGCCGTCTGCTCAGACCTGCCCTAAGGTATGCCTGAAGTTTTCCGACGTCAGACCCTCCCGCACCTCCAAGTCTTTTTTTTTTTGGTAATAAAATTGTTTCGTTTATAATGTCAAATGCTACGTTTTATAATCACTGCCTGATTATAATACGGTCCTGCAGGCGGAGATCCGGGCAATCACGTTGTGGTGTGGTGCTAACGCGAGTGTGAACATCTGTACCGACAGTAAAATTGCCATAAAGGCAATAACAAACAGGACGGTAAGGTCACGAACAGTCTTGGAGAGTATGAAGGAGATTAAAGCCATCTCTGAGGATGACACAAACCGCACCGTTTGGATACCGGACCATAACGGAGTAAAAGGGCAAACGTTTTGGCAGTGAAGGCCAGAGGACTGTTATCAATAAACTTGGTCCGAGTTAAGAGCGAGGGAGACGAATGCGCTTGTAACACTGTGGAACAACGAAACAGTCGGTAGGACGGCGAAAATCCTATGGGGTGATCGGGGACGTGAGAAGACGAGACTATTACTGAAAAGAAGAATGAAGGAGGTCAGTATAATTTTTGGTATCATAACGGGACACATAGGACTACGAGCTCACTTATGTAAAATCGGTGCGGCAAGTGATACCATGCGGGGAAGATGATGAGACATTGCAGCATTTCCTTTGTCATTGCCCGCCTTTCGCGTCTAACAGATACCGGCACTTAGGTGGAGACACAATACCAGACTTGAACCAACTTGGGAGAGTAGCATTGAAAACAATTAAGGATTTTGTAAGTAGCACGGAATTCCTAACTAAAAATTTTCTTTTTCGAAGATATTTTTTTAGTATTTAGAGTACACAACAAGCGGATAACTGGCTTAGGTTTATGTCCATAGTGGCATGGGGCGGATTAATATCTGCACCCTCTTTTCAACCTAACCTAACCTATGCAAAACAAAAAGTACCCTTTCGGTCCCAGAAGTACCTTTTTAGTACTATTTGAAATGTTGTATATTCCATCCCTGATACACACACGCACATTAATGTTTTTGCGTGTTTTGACAAAACGACGATCAAGGCGGATTTAAGGTGATCTCACGCGAACAGCTGTTAAAAGCCGGACAGGTTTGACGGTATTTAGATACCAGATTTTTGTTTGCATTCTCTTTGTTGTTATCTTCTTTCTCGCATAATCTCTGCTCATTTACGCATACGTATCCATATACGCACACAAATTTCTTTGTGTGTGTTGGCAAACCGTCGATCAGCTTGATGACAAGATGGCGGATTGCACCATATGATTTGTTGTTGTTGTGCAAATGAGACCACCTTTTACCCCGTTTACACTGCTCATTAAATCCGGATTTAAGGCTCTCGTCAGCTGATTTTATAAAGGGAAAACAAATGATCGAGCCATTAAATCCGGATTTAAAGAGCAGTGCAAATGGGATTTTTAATTGTTTCGCCATGACCGTATGATAAGAAATCAATACCACATGGTATGGATGAAAAATAAAATGATTTGGTATTATCCTTATTACCAAACTGATATTGATTTCAATAAATTCGGTATATTCGTTAGTCCCTCTATTTTTAGCAGTATTCTGGATGATGTCTTCCGTGGGAAATATCGAACGAAATATCGAAAAAATAATAAATTATAAACTAAGACCTCAAGTTCTTCACTAGGGCGGCTGCCCTAGCAGACGAAGGACTCCATCGGGTCAATCCGTTATGTACAACCGGCTACCATGGGATTGGCTTTTCATATGAATACACCAACATAGCATACTTTACCACATAGGAGTCTTTATCAAGTTTGTTTGTACTATTTCCGTTTTCACCACTTTCGAGCATTTAAACACGTTTTCACAGAAATAAATCGTATTAAAATATTTTATAATGGCGTCAATATTTTAAAATGGTGTCAATGGTTTAAAAATATTTGCCAAAACGTGAATAAAATAAAACCAGACTGTATTGACAAAGTACCGTACCTTTTCTATCAGTGTATGGTTAGGTTAGGTAAGATTGGCAGTCCTTTACAGACTCACTTAGACAATTTTAGGTCCATTGTGATACCACAGTAGCGACAGAAGGCTACTGGCGGGAATCGAACCCACGACCCCTGGTAATGCAAGCACGCTACCAACTCGGCTACCGGGACGCCCAAACCTATCAGTGTATCCGCGCACATAAAATATGCAACTTGGCAAACAAACCCCAAAAAGCAAAGCGCAATATTTAACTTTGACGCCTAAAAACCTTACCTCACGTATGGCAACACAGAATTACGCTCGAGTTCAACCTTTAAAGTTGAAAAATTCTTTAACTTTTGCGAGTACTTTTTGTGGGATTTTGGTTCACTAAAGAAGTTAGGCCACTTGCCCAGCTGATGGAATTGTCCAATTCCAGAGTTGTATCCAAATCCCACTAGAACGGTAAATACTTGGTTAGGATTCAAGGCGAATTTAAAAGGTGGTCTCACGGGAACAGCTACATATTAACAGACGGCCAGGTTTGACGGTATTTAGATGTCAAATTTTTGTTTGCATTCTCTTTGTTGTTATCCTCTTTCTTGGGTATACTCAGCTCGTGTACACCCACACACGCACACAAATTTATTTGCTTGGGTTAGTAAAATGACGATCAGATTGATGACAAGATGGCGATTTCACCATATGGATTTTAAGTTGTTGTACAACTGGGAATGTATTGGGTTGCCCAAAAAGTAATTGCGGATTTTTTAAAAGAAAGTAAATGCATTTTTAATAAAACTTAGAATGAACTTTAATCAAATATACTTTTTTTACACTTTTTTTCTAAAGCAAGCTAAAAGTAACAGCTGATAACTGACAGAAGAAAGAATGCAATTACAGAGTCACAAGCTGTGAAAAAATTTGTCAACGCCGACTATCTGACAAATCCGCAATTACTTTTTGGGCAAACCATATGTTAGAGGTGGCCAAACATTTGACAACCTAGCGGCAATTAGCGCTACCATCAATGCAGGCCTGTATCGTTGTTGTTGGGCAAGGGACCCAACCTTCTTAATAGAACCATGATGTGAACCATACACTTTTGTTGTCACCAAACAATTACAGTGACCAACCTTCATGAAGTGTACACTGCGCATTAAGATTGTTTTACGTTGTATTGCCAACTCTTTATGTACTACAACGGAAACGAGTTGCAGAGTTGCATTTTAAACGCAAGTGGGAGCAGAAGTATGGCATCTATGACAACTACCGCAAAACAACAGCTGATTGATCAAATCCAATTTGCAATGTTCAAATAAGCAGCGTCCTTACTATGTTTTAATAAATTAAAGGGAAAATAATAAAATAACAAAAGCCAAAATGGAAATTGGGTTTTTAAAGGAAGTAAAGGCTATTCTAAAGTCCCTGGTAATTTCCTGTCCAGATAAAATTACAATAGATCAATTAAACCGTGACTTTCGTGAAGTTGAGGGACATTTTATACCATTTAGAAAATTGGGCTACAATAATTTGGAACAATTTTTACGAAGTATACCAGACACGTTGTTGGTAAGTACCACTTGGGCCATCTAGCTTTAAAGTTATTTATGTATTTTTGCTTAGGTCTCCGGTACTGGCCATTCGGCTCAGGTATATTTTGTCAACAATGAGAAATCAGCGCATATACATGAAATGATTATGACCCAAAGGAAACCACGACCCAGAGCTAGAGGAAAGTCTAAAGGAAAAGGTGTTGGCACAAATTTGTACAGAAATCAGAGCTGTGGTCGCAACAACAACAAGTTTTCTCCAGCTGCCAGCACAAATCAACGCATGTACGGCCAACAACTGTCGCCATTTGAAATTACCAAAAGAAATGTATCGACGAGAAGAGTAACGGCAAGAGAGGTTCCTTTAAATCTACAAACTAATATGCAAAAGTCTGCAGCACTAAACAACAAGGGGGCGGTAAACAACACTCAACTAAACGGAACAAATGGATTAGCAGCTGTAAACGTATTGCCACAACCCAATGGAATTCAGCAACAAATGATGCAAATGGCTGCCCAGCTTATAGCAACGCAAGCTTCCAATCGTAATGTAGTGCAACCGCATACATTGCCCAGCATTCAACAGAAAGCCGCAAGCTGCGTGGATATAAATAGAAAATATCAGGAATATACAAAGCAACTGGCCAGCCTGATGAGCAGTTCATGTCATATAACTCAACCTTCTATGAAATCGGTCTCATTTGCTCCAGAAATTCATAACAACGGTTATTGTGCTAATGATTCAAAGCCCAACGTGCCATCTGCTGCTCTAACGGGCGTTATACCACCAAAACCAAAGGCCAAGCTAATGCAAAATTTGGAAAAACTAATTTCGGAATCTCGGCGGGTGCGAAATCCTCTTGATACTCAAGTGGATCAGCCCAAGACAGGTGCTACTGAGTTGGAAGTAAAGAAGCCTTTAAAAACATCTCCTAAGCGTTCAGAAAGTCCTGTTAACACTTTCAAAAAGTTAATGGGCATTCATGAGGAGAATGTTGAAGATATTGATGAAGCTGTGCCAGAATTTGCTGCCGTAAGCATAGTCATTTTTATGTAATGAAATTTCTTTATTGATTTTGTTTTTTTACTTTTCAGACTAGTCGAGTTTTTCGCCTTGACATACCTAAACATACTGTTCCCTATGGCCGAAAAATTAGTCCCTGTGAGATACCCGAAGATGTTTCAGTTGGCAATTGCATGAGAATTTTTGTTTCTGAGGTATGGAGAAGAAAACAATCGACCAACATCATAAGTCTAAGCTTAAATAAGAAGTTGTGCGAGTTATGCATGCAGGTCCGTTCGTCTTTTGGCGTTACAATAGAGTTCGAGTATAGCTCTTTGGGTATGACGAAACATTTCTAGATTTCCAACCCATAGATATCAAGATTAGGATTAGGCGAAATTGGATACGAGAAGATCACCCAATCACTGAATAATCGAGGAGAGGAAATATGGAGGCCATAACGTAATTCACAGGACTAAGGGCGCACTTATACAGAATAGGTGCGAAAAGTGACAGCGTGTAAGTAGGGCATGTGGGGAAGATGATGAAAGTTTGGAACATTTCTTACATCAATGCCCGGCTTTCGCGCTTAACAGAAGCGTATTTGATACCCCTTGGCACTTGGAAGCCTATACGATACCAGACTTGAGCTCAATTAGGGTATATAATGGAGAACTATGGGAGACCTGATCCAGCCTAACCTAAACACCAATAAATTGATTGCCCGACAGATAGTAAATAACGCGGCTCCGTAGAAGTCAGCAAGATGCAGTGTAAAGACCTGCAGATCAGCCAGAACGCAGCCTTAAGAACCTTCGCAAGTTGCCTACATATGGCAAACTCGATCAACTGCTTGAAGAAGCTAACATCCTTAAGGTTAAATATCCTCACTCAAACTTCCAATTCGCCCTACTAGAATCCTTCCCAAGCAAGTTAGAAAATTATATAGAATGATCGCGCTGGATTAATCAGGATGCTGTGAACAATGTGTTTTAAGCATACCAACCGAATATTGTCCATTTTGGACGCCCAACACCCATTCTAGATGACGAAGAAAACCTACCCAGAAAAACGACAGCTACATGGGCCCTACTAAGTACCGGATGGTGTGGAGGCCACCATATCGCAGAGGTTAGCATGTCCTCCTACGACGTTGCACGCCTAGGTTCAAATCCTGGCGAGACCAGAAAAAAATTGCAGCGGTGGTTTTCCCCTCCTAATGCTGGCAACATTTGTCAGGTACTATGCCATGTAAAACTTCTCTCCAAAGTGGTGTCGCACTGCGGCACACCGTTAGGACTCGGCTATAAAAAGGAGGCCTCTTATCATTGAGTTTAAACTTGAATCCGACTGCACTCATTGACATGTGAGAAGGTTGCCCCTGTTTCTTAGTAGAATGTTCATGGGAAAAATTTGCAAAATCGATGAGTTTGACAGAGGGGCCTGATGCCATGATCGTACAATCGTCCGCATGTGATACAAACTCAATGCTGTGGGGGGGACGGGGACGAAAAAGAGGGTATGTAGATGTTAAATAGTGCCACCTTGGAGAACTCCCTGTTTCACTCTACGGGGTCTCGACTTCTTATCTCTCAAATCCACAAACGACTGGTCCCGATACGGTATAACTATGAGCACCACACAGGCTGAAACTTTGAGCTCTGATCTGTGTAATGTTCATTGTTATCACGAGAAGCTTAGCTGGGAGCTTCCGGGAGCGTCCGCAGTTTGCGGATAGTGGAATGTTCCATACGGAGTAGCTGCAATTGCAGTCGCGAACAATCAGCGGTATGCAGCCGAGAGTCTCAGTTAAAGGCCGAGTGGCGCCGACACTTGCATAAATACTGAGTGCTTATGACAAGGCGAGTTGTTGGCGCCTATAAATAACCAATTGCCATGGTGTTCCCGTGACGAGCGGTCCTTTGGACCGGAACGAGCTTGCTCACCTATAGGAACTAGATGAGGATCGCCACCTCCACATATAGACAAGTGGCTACAACAACCACACAGATAATTCTTGATCCGGCGTTTCAGGCCTGGCTGGAGGGACGTATTGGTGATGTCCTCATAAAGTTTGGCATGGGTGACCGTATCGAATGCTTTCGATAGATCTAGTGTCACAAGAAACATCCTAGAGCACGGCAAATGTGTGCGGTGATGGCATGCCAAGGAGTTTTGCTGCTATACAAACTACTACGAAATCCATGTCTATGCTCGCTTTGTTTCTGCTGTCTTCAACCGTGAAATTCTACGGCGAACATAATATACCTAATGTTGGTAGTCGCGTGTTCTCCAACCCATCCTATCCTATGAACTCCAACACTAACTGTTAATCACCACTCTCTGTCAGATAGTTCCATAAATGATTTTTTTTTTAAATTTGGTAGAAATACATAGGACTTGCCACTTGATCATTGACATATTTCCCTTTTTTTGTTACAGATTCATAACCCCTTTAGATTTTGGTTTCACATACACAAAGATCAGCACGAGTTGGATACTTTAATGCATCAAATCGAACGTTATTATAATGATCTAAATCAAAATGAATTGAGAATACCTATAGCGTGTCTTAATCCCGGACAGATATGTGCTGCCTTGTTCAATGGCATGTGGCATAGAGGGGAAATTGTGGCCCCGCCCGTCAACAATACAGTGAAGGTAAAGTTTTGTTAAAAAGGTGTTATCATTTAATTTTGGGAATATTTTAAATATTTTCTTAATCATTTTTAGGTGTCCTTCGTCGATTATGGCACCGTATGCGAAGTCGATATTTGTGATGTTAAATATTTATGCACCTGCTTTTCGCAATTGCCCGCACAAGCTTTAAGAGGCTGCTTGTCGCACATTATTCCACGTGGCTTGCATTGGAGCCATGAAGCTACCTTATATTTTCTATCAATGGTCTCGGAACTGATGATCTATGCCAAGATAACAGAAATCGATAAAGAGGTAATCGCAGATAAGGGAACGATTTGTGAACAACACATTTCTTTTGAAAAATTCAAATGTTCAGGGCAACTTTGTTGATTTTTATACCCTCCACCATAGGAAGGGGGGTATAGTAATTTCGTCATTCTGTTTGTAACTCTTCGAAATATTCGTCTAAGACCCCATAAAGTATTTCTATTCTTGATCGTCATGATATTTTAAGTCGATCTAGCCATGTCCGTCCGTCCTTCCGTCCGTCTGTCTGTGGAAAGCATGCTAACTTTCGAAAGAGTAAAGCTTTTCGGTTGAAATTTTGCACAAATACTTCCTAGAAGTGTAGGTCGGTTAAGATTGTAAATGGGCCATATCGGTCCATGCTTTGATATAGCTGCCATGTAAACCGATCTTGGATCTTGACTTCTTGAGCCATTAGAGGAAGCAATTCTTATCCGATTTGGCTGAAATTTTGCATGAGATGTTTTGTTATAGATTCTAACAACTGTGCTAATTATGGTTCAAATCGGTCCATAACCTGACATAGCTGTCATATAAACCGATCTGGGATTTTGACTTCTTGAGCCTCTAGAGGGCGCAATTTCCTTCTGATTTGGCTGAAATTTCGCATGACGTATTTCGTTATGACTTCCAACAACGGTGCCAAGTATGGCTCAAATCGGTCCATAACCTGATATAGCTGCCATATAAACCGATCTTGAATCTAGACTTCTTGACCGACTAGAGGGCGCAATTCCTATCCAATTTGGCTGAAACTTTATTATGACTTCCAACAACTGTGCCAAATATGGTTCAAATTGGTCCATAACCATATATAGCTGCCATAAAAAACGATCTGGGATCTTGGCTTCTTGTCTTTTATCATATGTTTGCCTAATAAGAGATACCAGGAAAAGAAATAGACAGATGTGATCCAAGGTATGCGATCCAGGGTATATAAGATTCGGCCCGGTCGAACTTAGCACGCTTTTACTTGTTTCAATTTTTGTTTTTTTTTATACCCACCACCGAAGGATGGGGGTATATTCATTTTGTCATTCCGTTTGCAACACATCGAAATACCCATTTCCGACCCTATAAAGCATAAATTCTTGATCAGCGTAAAGATCTAAGACGATCTAGATGTGTCCGTCTGTCTGTTGCATTCACGCTGCAGTCTTTAAAAATAGAGATATTGAGTTGAAACTTTGCACAGATTCAATTTTTGTCCATAAGCAGGTTAAGTTCGAAGATGGGCTACATCGGACTATATCTTGATATAGCCCCATATAGACCGATCCGCCGATTTAGGGTCTTAGGCCCATAAAAGCCACATTTTTTATCTGATTTTGCTGAAATTTGGGACAGTGAGTTGTGTTAGGCCCTTCGACATCCTTCCTCAATTTGGCCCAGATCGATTCAGATTTGGATATTGCTGCCATATAGACCGATCTCTCCACTAAGGTTTTGGACCCATAAATGGGGCATTTATTGTTCGATGTCGCCGAAATTTAGGATAGTGAGCTAAGTTAGGCCCGTCGACATCTTTCTGCTTTATGGCCCAGATTTTAATATAGCTGCCATATAGACCGATCTCTCGATTTAAAGTTTTGGGCCCATAAAAGGCACATTTATTGTCCGATTTCGCCGAAATTTGGGACAGTGAGTTGTGTTAGACCCATCGACATCTTTCTGCAATTTGGTCTGTATCGGTTCAGATTTGGATATAGCTGCTCTATAGACCGATCTCTCGGCTTAAGGTTTTGGACCCATAAAAGCCGCATTTATTGTCCGATTACGCCGAAATTTAAGACAGTGAGTTCTGTTAGGCCCTTCGATATATTTCTGCAATTTGATCTAGATCGGTTCAGATTAGGATATAGCTGCCATATAGACCGATCTCTCGATTTAAGATTTTGGACCCATAAAGGGCGCATTTATTGTCCGATGTCGCCGAAATTTGTGATAGTGAGTTAAGTTAGGCCCGTCGACAACTTTCTGCTTTATGGCCCAGATTTGAATATAGCTGCCATATAGACCGATCTCTCGATTTAACGTTTTGGGCCCATAAAAGGCACATTTATTGTCCGATTTCGCCGAAATTTGGGACAGTGAGTTGTGTTAGACCCTTCGACATCTTTCTGCAATTTGGTCTATATCGGTTCAGATTTGGATATAGCTGCTATATAGACCGATCTCTCGATTTAAGGTCTTGGGTCCATAAAAGGCGCATTTATTGTCCGATGTCGCCGAAATTTGGGATAGTGAGCTAAGTTAGGCCCTTTGACATTCTTCTTCAATTTTGTTCAGATCGGTTCAGATTTGGATTTAGCTGCCATATAGACCGATCCGCCGATTTAGGGTATAGGCCCATAAAGGCCGCATTTATTATCCGATTTTGCTGAAATTTGGTACAGTGAGTTCTGTTAGGCCAGTCGACATTCTTCTTCAATTTGGCCCAGATTGATTCAGATTTGGATATAGCTGCCATATAGACCGATCCGCCGATTTAGGGTCTAGGCCCATAATTATCCGATTTTGCTGAAATTTGGTACAGTGAGTTCTGTTAGGCCAGTCGACATCCTTCTTCAATTTGGCGCAGATCGGTTCAAAATTGGATATAGCTGCTATATAGGCCGATCTCTTCACTTAAGGTTTTGGACCCATAAAAGGTGCATTTATTGTCCGATGTCGCCGAAATTTGGGACAGTGAGTTGTGTAAGACCCTTCGAAATCTTTCTGCAATTTGGTTTAGATCGGTTCAGATTTGGATATGGCTGCCATATAGACCGATCTCTCGACTTAAGGTTTTTGACCTATAAATGGCGCATTTATTGCCCGATGTCGCCGAAATTTGGGATAGTGCGTTAAGTTAAGTCCGACGACATCTTTCTGATATATGGCTCAGATCGGTCCAGATTTGGATATAGCTGCCATATGGATCGATCTCTCGATTTAAGGTCTTGGGTCCATAAAAGGCGCATTAGGCCGTCGAAATCTTTCTGCTGTATGGCCCAGATCGGTTCAGATTTGGATATTGCGGCCATATAGACCGATCTCTCGATTTAAAGTCTTGGTCCCATTAAAAGTACATTTAAAATCCGATTTCGCTGAAATTTGACACTGTGACTTATGTTAAGCTTTTCGACGTCCGTATCATATATGGTTCAGATCGATTTGTTTAACAAAATTGAACAATGACTTGTACTTATTAGACCACTTAATATCCATGTCGAATTTGGTCCAAATCGGACCCCATTTCGATGTATCTGCTTTGGGGTCATAAATTATGCATTTTTCAACGAATTATGACCCAAGGTGGTGGGTATCCAAAGTTCGGTCTGGCCGAACTTAACGCCATTTTACTTGTTTCCTTATAGAATTCTGTTTTCTACATGGTACTGTGTGATACAAATAAGGAGGAGGTATTGCAGATCAATAAAGCCTTGGTGGAGAAAAAATATGCCTTATATAATGATGATTGGCAAGATACAAAAGTTCAGCAGGTAACCTTAACAATTTTAACACCCCTCTCAATACATTTACAAGACTTACTTTCTTATGTTTTTACAGAAAAATGGAAAACGCACACACCACCCCCGTGAAGACTTTCCTACGTGAGATAGCTAGTTCCATAATCCCTTTAATAATGTTGTAATTCCATTTTTAATTCCTTCCGAGCTTGGGTTGTTAAAATGTTTGTTTTTGCCCTTTTTGTCTTCTGTTTGCAATAGGTTCTCTATGCTTGAATCGGGAGAATATCCAAGCTTTATGGAATTATTTGGACTGCAAGAGCGTGGCATTGACTACGAGCTTATCTATGATCGCATATTAGTTAACAAATCTGCTATTTTGAATATACAGGAAAATGTTCCAGAACCCATCAGTAAATTGCCATTTTTTCTCTTAACCAATAATCCCTTTCGGTCGGATATTGTTTTGGAACTTACGACAAAGCCCTCTTAACGATTGACTAGCTGAAACGTCGAAATAGGCTTTGATGCCGCTTAGTATATTTGGTCTCATACTTATAAGAAGAAAACTTAAACTGTTGAATGTATTATAGATAAACTAATTTGGAGTGGAAATATGTGAATTTCTGGCCTTTAAGTTTGGTTTTTAATATCCTGGCTTCTGTGTTTGACATGAATATTTTTTTTTACTGTTTTTTTTTTTTTTTATAACGACTGGTTGCATTTCAGTTATTGTTTTAGACTAAGTTGACATTCAATTTTATACAAATTGACAATTTTTTACATGTTCAATAAAAAGAAGAGATATTATCTGATTGACAATAATTACTGAGTAGAAAACTTTAATGATAGGCGGAATGGATTATGGTGAATAAGGTATTTACAGTCAAAAACGATATTCGTTTTATTATTTCTGTCTTTACTCAAAATAACTAACAAGAAACTTAGTCTATATGTGCTTTTAACAAAACTATAATATCGAAACAATTGCCTTAATCTCTTGATCTTTCATTTTTTGTTACATGAAACTGAACACTAGAATTTGCAAAGAAAGATAATCAAATCAAACAGCACAAAAAAACGGTTAAGCCTGGCCTACCTATGGGATTTGGATATGGGTTTGCCGTATTCAGGCGTAGCTTCCGCTTTCCATAAACTAATTGGGAGAGTTACCCTAATTTGGGCAACCTAGCTGCAACAATTGTCCAACTCTGGATTAGTATTGACCAACGATTTTTCATCCAACCAAACTGCTAGGTCTGGATGCAATGGGACTTGATTTTCTCTCCCGTCTCTTTATGGGCACAATAAAATAAAAAGCGGTCTAGCTTTTAAAAGCCAGATGAAAACGGTAGCGTTTGCGGGAATCACCGTTCAACATGGGTTTCCAAATGGGGGAAATGACACTTGGGCTTAACTCAGCCACTTGCACCAAAATAAGCATTGCCTCCTGTCGGCTAGGAGTCTTTATTTTTATCTTCTTCGGTGTCTTTATTTATTTTCCACAGTGTTGATTAAACAGCAAAACGACTTCCTTTAATACACAAAACACCCGCGGGAATATTCCCTTTTTTTACAACTTGTAATTTTTTTTTTATTTATTACCAAATACGCGAATCTTAGTTATGATATCACGCACTTTACTTCTCCACTGACTCCAAAATGCTTGATTAAACCTCTTTTATTACCTCGTTCTCACTCAAAATTAGCCATCTTGAGTCAATAGCCATATTGATTTTATTGCATTAACTCTGGTTTTAGAACATTCGTAACCTTTAGATAACTTCTCTTAAATTACTTGTATTTGGAGCGGTTAGTTTATATGAATGAAAACCGCTTTATCTTCGTACAGCCGCCCAACAACAATCTCAGCCAGTGTAGTAATTCGCCCTACGCAATGGCAAATGACATACACACTGGCAACTCTACGCGTCAGCTGGGCAAAAAAAAAACATTTGTTTACATCCTGGCTCCTGGCATAAGTTAATCTTTCCTCCATTTTTATACTCTCCACCATAGGATCGGGGGTATACTAATTTCGTCATCCTTTTTGTAACTACTCGAAATATTTGTCTGAGACCCCATAAAGTATATATATTTTTGATCGTCGCGACATTTTATGTCGATCTAGCCATGTCCGTCCGTCTGTATGTCGAAAGCACGCTAACTTCATAGGGGTAAAGCTAGCAGCTTGAAATTTTGCACAAATACTTCTTCTTAGTGTAGGTCGGTTGGTATTGTAAATGGGCCATATCGGTCCATGTTTTGATATAGCTGCCATATAAACCGATCTTGGGTCTTGACTTCTTGAGCCTCTAGAGTGCGCAATTCTTATCCGATTGGAATGAATTTTTGCACGAAGTATTTTGTTTTGATATCCAACAACTGTGCCAAGTATGGTTCAAATCGGTCCATACACTGATATAGCTGCCATATAAACCGATCTTGGGTCTTGACTTCTTGAGCCTCTAGAGGGCGCAATTCTTATCCGATTGGAATGAAATTTTGCACGACGTGTTTTGTTATGATATCCAACAACTGTGCTAAGTATGCTTCAAATCCGTCCATAACCTGATATAGCTGCCATATAAACCGATATTGGGTCTTGACTTCTTAAGCCTCTAGAGGGCGCAATTCTTATCCGATTGGAATGAAATTTTGCACGACGTGTTTTGTTATGATATTCAACAACTGCGCTAAGTATGATTCAAATCGGTTCATAACCTGATATAGGTGTCGTATAAACAGATCTGGGGATCTTGAATTCTTGAGCCTCTAGAGTGCGCAATTCTTATCCGATTTGCCTGAAATTTTGGGTTGCCCAAAAAGTAATTGTCGGTAATATATTTAGTAGTAAAGGGTGAATTTTTTGAGGTTAGGATTTTCATGCATTAGTATTTGACAGATCACGTGGGATTTCAGACATGGTGTCAAAGAGAAAGATGCTCAGTATGCTTTGACATTTCATCATGAATAGACTTACTAACGAGCAACGCTTGCAAATCATTGAATTTTATTACCAAAATCAGTGTTCGGTTCGAAATGTGTTCATTCACCGTTCAGCGATGAGGCTCATTTCTGGTTGAATGGCTACGTAAATAAGCAAAATTGCCGCATTTGGAGTGAAGAGCAACCAGAAGCCGTTCAAGAACTGCCCATGCATCCCGAAAAATGCACTGTTTGGTGTGGTTTGTACGCTGGTGGAATCATTGGACCGTATTTTTTCAAAGATGCTGTTGGACGCAACGTTACGGTGAATGAACACATTTCGAACCGAACACTGATTTTGGTAATAAAATTCAATGATTTGCAAGCGTTGCTCGTTAGTAAGTCTATTCATGATGAAATGTCAAAGCATACTGAGCATCTTTCTCTTTGACACCATGTCTGAAATCCCACGTGATCTGTCAAATACTAATGCATGAAAATCCTAACCTCAAAAAAATCACCCTTTAATATAGTCGGCGTTGACAAATTTTTTCAACGGCTTGTGACTCTGTAATTGCATTCTTTCTTCTGTCAGTTATCAGCTGTTACTTTTAGCTTGCGCGAAATTTTGTTTACATTTGTTTGTTTGGCGTCAATTTTAATATGGGTACCACATGTATTGAAAGAAATTAATTTCACAAACCGAATCACCGCTTGTGATATGCACCTTAAACGCAATGAATTCGATCCGTTTTTAAAACGAATCATAACTGGAGATGAAAAATGGATTGTTTACAACAACGTTAGTCGAAAACGATCATGGTCCAAGCATGGTGAACCAGCTCAAACCACTTCATAGGCTGATATCCACCAAAAGAAGGTTATGCTGTCTGTTTGGTGGGATTGGAAGGGTGTGGTATATTTTGAGCTGCTTCCAAGGAACGAAACGATTAATTCGGATGTTTACTGTCAAAAATTGGACAAATTGAATACAGCCATCAAGGAGAAGCGACCAGAATTGGTCAATCGTAAAGGTGTCATATTCCACCAGGACAACGCTAGACCGCACACATCTATGGTCACTCGCCAAAAACTGAGTGAGCTTGGCTGGGAACTTTTGATGCATCCACCATATAACCCTGCCCTTGCACCATCAGACTACCATTTATTTCGATCTTTGCAGAACTCCTTAAATGGTAAAACTTTCGGCAATGATGAGGCTATAAAATCGCACTTGGTTCAGTTTTTTGCAGATAAAGGCCAGAAGTTCTATGAGCGTGGAATACTAAATTTGCCAGGAAGATGGCAAAAGGTTATCGAACAAAATGGCAATTATATATTTGATTAAAGTTCATTCTAAGTTTTATTAAAAATGCATTTACTTTCTTTTTAAAAAAATCCGCAATTACTTTTTGGGCAACCATATAATTTAATTGTGGTCCAAACCGGACCATATCTTGATATCGCTCTAATAGCAAAGCAAATCTTTTCTTATATCCTTTTTATGTTTAAGAAGAGATGCCGGGAAAAGAACTCGACAAATGCGATCCTTGGTAGGGGGTATATAAGATTCGGCCCGGCCGAACTTAGCACGCTTTTACTTGTTTGTCTTAAACGAGATACCGGGAAAAGAACCCGACAAAGGCGTTCCATGGTGGAGAGTATATAAGATTCGGATTCCGGCTGAACTTTGGACACCTTCACTTGTTTTTGTGCCAATTTACGACTTACCTTTTTGTTGTACTATTTTTCTTAAAAAATTTCCTTTTAGCAATTGATTGATATTTTTTGTTTATTTTATAAGGCAAACGCTGTCCTTCTGGTTTTTTTTTATTAGTTTACGTGTAATAAAATACAAGATATTTTTTACATTTTTGTTTTCATTTTGGTTTCTTTTGTATTGTTGTTGTTGTTGTTGTTGTTGTTGTTGTTTTTGCTTACAATTCGAACAAATACAACTTGCAGTTTTCTGTTTTGTTTGTTGTTGTTCATTTGTCATTGGTATTATAATTTAAATACTTTATTTTAAATCATTTGTTTGTTGTGTTTGTTTGCATTTCAATAAAAAGACCATTTGCTTAGCTAAAAAAGAAAAAGAAATATACAAAAAAAAAAAGAATTGGTAAGAAAATTAAAAAAAAAACTAATTCTATATAACTAGTTATAAACAAAAGGAGAAGAATATAAAAAAGGTTACTATTAAAAAAAACTTTATTTTGGTACAAATACAAAGATGGCTAAGAACTAAGAGTGAAAAACTAAACTAGTACTAAAATTAAAATTTATAAAATATATACTTATTTATTTTGTATGTATATAATAACGAGTTAAACAATTTAAACTATTCGTCGTTATAGTTGTATATGTTGTTGGTTTTTGTTTTTCTTTTTTTTGTATATATATAAAAGATAATAAATAAAATTAAAATTCTTTAAATTAGATGTGAGTTAAATAATAATTTTTTTTTAACTTTTTCTTGTTTTTAATGTTTTCTATAAGATGTCAGTTGTTTTTTGTATGTTTCGCTATATAGGTTTAGTTCTGCATTTTTAGGTTTGTTACTTTTGATACATTTTCTTTTCTTTTTTTTTTCTTTTTGGTAATTGTGTGTTTTGTTTCCTAAGTTTGTTTTTTTTTGGTATTTTTTCAATATTTTTTATAACATTTTTTAAGTTGCCGCTTTTTTCTACAATGTGTACTAAAAACAAATGTGTCATGCTTTTTGGTTTTTTATGTTTTTTTTTTATATATTTTCTTTGCAGTTTGTAACAATGAATAGTTGGTTTGGTTTCTCTATATATATTTCCATATATGCATGTTTTGTTCTTTTTTTATTAAACATTTGTATTATTTTATTTTATTGGTTAATGATTTTTTAGTGTGTGTGTGTTGTATGCGATTTTTTTGTGGAGTTTTTTTTTTTTTGGTTTTCATTTTCTAAAAATGTTAGTTCTTGTTGTATATATATGTTGTTTTTCCATGAAAATAATTTTCTTTATTCTCTTTTTTTTCAGTTTTCTTTTTGTTTTAGGAAATTTATGTTGTTTTTTTGTAAAATGTTTATAGGAGGGCTAGTTTATTATTGGTTTCGTTTTTTGTTTGTTTATTTTAATTTTCTTGGTTATAGTAACATGAGAGAGTTCTAGTGAAGAGGCTTGGATTGGGGGAGTAGTTGGAAGGTACTTTTTTTGTCAAGGGATTAGTAGGTTGGAAGGAAATAAGTTTTCTATTATAGGAGTTTGAAATACAGATATTATTGAGACGTTATAATATTTTGGTTTGTTTTTTCTACAATTGGTAGAATGCTAAAAGAGCTCATTATGAAGTTTTCCCTGTTTTTCTTTAAAAAAAAGTGTAACGCCTTATAATATCAGACTGAAAACCTGCATTTTGTTTGAGGAGGAAGGGGCATTTAGGGTGGAGATAAAAAATATAGCAAAAAAATAAAAAAAAGGCAAACCAACAAAAAAGTTTGCTGTTATAGCAAACATCAAGTAAAAAAATCGAAAAGAAAATTAGTTTGTATTATAAATGTTATGCAAAAAATTTTTTAGCCACCTTATATATTTTTTTCTCAAGTTGTTTTTGCCTGTTAGGGCGAAGATCATAAAATTTTACAAATTTTTGTTTGTTTCTCTTACGAGACGATCTCTATAATATACACTCTGAAATGCAATTGTAAGGAGATTCTGGAAATATGTCTGCTGTAACAGCCAACAACATATACAAGAGGGTTTTTTCGATTTTATATATTAAAAAAAATTAATAAAAAGTTTATAAAGTTATTTTAAAAGCCGTTCCCAAAGTTAGCTGACTTGAAGCCGTTTATAACGAATGCGGGTATCCTGGGATCTTATCCTACTAGAGACTATGGTTCGTCGCCACAGTTATATAACAATAGCCTTAAATTGCCTATATGGGTCTGATTTCAAACTGTTTTCATAAATGGTTATAAAAAAAAATTCCCTTGTCAAAATATTCTAAATTTTGCAAATTTTTGTTTTTTTCTCTGTCGAGGCAAGCTGAATGATCGAAGATGCAAATGGAAAAGGAAAGCCAAATGTAGCAACACACACCAAACACTATGGGACGCGTTTCGTCTTTGGTTAGCAAATTTTTAATGAAAACTAATTTTCACTCAATTTTTTAATTTTGCTTTAAATATAAAATTTATTAAATTTTTTAAATATTGAAAGAAAGTTTTTTTTGAGTTAAATTTTTGCAAATAATGAATTTATTTTAAATTAAAAAAAACTGAAAATTCTTTTTTTAATATTTTTTGTTTGCTGCGTTCCACGCAAACAAAAAAATTGTTGGAAAAATTTATTGAAAATTTTGAAAAAAAAATCATGAAAACTAATTTTACAAAAAAGTTATTTTTAATGAAATATTCCGCCACATTTTTACGTAGAAAATGTTGGTCCTTCACAATATCCCAAAGTTGTCAAAGTGGCTTTATTACAAAAAAAAAATAGACTGCCAATCAAACCTTACCTGAAAATGTTATCATGGAAAATGTTGAAAAAATATAAAGAAAAAATTTTTCTAAAGTTTTAAAATTTTTTAAAATTTTAAAAATATTTTAAAATTTTCAAAATTTTCTAGAGTTTCAAAATTTTCTATCGCATAATTTAAAAATTTTCTAATATTAAAAAGGGTTCTAAAATTTAAAAATTTTCTAAAATGTAAAAAATTTTTAAAATTTAAAAATTTTCTAAAAATTTAAAAAAGTCGCGAAATTATTGTTTAACAATAATTTTTTGTGAAGGTAAAAAAAAAATGTTTAAAAATTATTAGTTTTTTTTTTTAATTTGAAAATTTTCTAAAATTTATATTTCAAAATTTTTTAAAATTACATATTCTAAAATTTCAAATTTTTTTAAAATTTTACAATTTCTAAAATTTCAAAATTTTTTAAAATTTTACAATTTTCTAAAATTTCAAAATTCTTTAAAATTTTGCAATTTTCTAAAATTTAAAAATTTTTTTAAAATTTCCTAAAATTTTTTTAAAATTTTACAATTTTTTAAAACTTAACAATTTTTAAATTTTCTAAAATAAAAAACTTTAGAATTTAAGTTTTTCATAATTTAAAAATTATTCAAATTTTTAAAATTTTTTCTAAATTTTAAAAATTGTTCTTAAATTTCAAATTTCAACATTTTTAAAGTTTCAAAATTTTAAAAATTATGCTAAAAAATAAAAATTTTAAGTTTTTTAAAAAATGAAAATTTTTTTTTATATTTGAAAAATTTTCTAACTTGAAAAATATTGAAATATTTCTAAATTTTTAACATTTTAAAACTCTCTAAAAATTCCAAATTTTCTAAAATTTCAAAATATTCTACAGTTTAAATTAGGTTACGATAGGTTGGAAGGAGGGTGCAAATTTTAATAATACAAAATTTCTAAAATTTCAAAATTTTTTAAAATTTTTGGGGATGATTGGACTGATGAGAAGCTTTGATATCGCACACATTACCACACATCACATATGCCTTAAATTTTTTAAAAGGTTTTCTATTTGCTTTCTATTCTAAATAGAAGCAAAATCAAAGCCTATCAAATTTTCCAAAATTTAAAAATTTTCTGTTCGTATACATGTTTTGACAGAACATCAAGAGCATCTGACTGCTAAATATCTATACAGTCGTTAGATATTGACGATTGTCCACAATCTATTGAGGACTGGGCCCATGATCGAATGAATATGAATGATACAGGCTACTGTCATCGGCAAATGGGTAGACTGGATTCGAAGTCTGACCCAATAGATTCTCAATAAAAATAAGAAAAAGGGCAGGGGAAAGGACAGGGCCTTCTGGGACACCTACGGTCAATTTATACTCATCGGATGAGAACCCGTCTTCAACAACTCGTATTGTGCGATCTCAGAAAAAGCTCGATGTAAATCGAACGAAGTTATGTCCGACTCCAATAGCGACAAGCTTTGATAAAAGTGCACTGTGCCAGACCCTATCAAATGCCAAGGAGATATCCAGAGCCACGACCTTAGACTCACCAAACTGGTGGATAGAGTGACTCCAACGTTTCTACAGAAATGCCATTAGGTTTCCCATAGAGCGAGGAGGATGAGGGTCCGCCTCCCCTTCTGATATCAAATTTATCGAAATTTTCTAAATTTATCGAAATTTTTAAAAATTTCTAAATATATCGAAATTTTTAAAATATTTCCAAATTTTTTAAATTTATCGAAATTTTCAAAATTGATCCAAATGTCCGTTCGGGTGGGTTTTAGGATGAGGCGTCCCCCCAAGTTATTTGACTCCGAAATTTTGTACCAATTTCGCGTTTTTAGGGTACCATAAGGTGGCATTCGAAATTTTTCTTTAATCGGTGCACCCATCTTCGAGATGTGGTGTTTTTGAAAATTGGGTAAGGGGGAGGGTCCGCCTCCCCTTCTGATATCAAAATTTTTCGAAATTTTTTAAATATATCGAAATTTTTTAAATATATCGAAATTTTCAAAATAGATCGAAATTTTCAAAATTGATCAAAATTTTCAAAATGAATCGAAATATTCAAAATTTATCGAAATTATCCAAATTTATCAAAATTTTATAGATTTATTGAAATTTTCATAATTGAAAATTGAAATTTTCATAATTTATCAAAATTTTCAAAATTTATTAAAATTTCTAAAATTTATGGAAATTTTTCGAAATTTTCAAATTTATCGAAATATTAAAAATTAATCAAAATTTTAAAAATTTATTGAAATTTAAAATTTTATCGAAATTTTTTAAATTTGTAGAAATTTTCAAAATTTGTAGAAATTTTCAAAATTTGTAGAAATTTTCAAAATTTGTAGAAATTTTCAAAATTTTTAGAAATTTTTAGAAATTTTCAAAATTTATCGAAATTTTCAAAATTATTGAAAATTTATTGAAATATTAAAAATTTATCGAAATTTTGAATATTATCGAAATATTAAAAATTAATCGAAATTTTCAAAATTTTCAAAATTTATTGAAATTTCAAAATCTATCGACATTTTAAAAATTTATCGACAATTTCAAAATTTATCGCAATTTTCAAAAATTTATCGCAATTTTCAAAATTTATCGAAGTTTTCAAAATTTATTGCAATTTTCGAAATTTATCGAAATTTTCAAAATATATCGCAATTTTCAAAATTTATCGAAATTTTCAAATTTATCGCAATTTTCAAAATTTATCGCAATTTTTAAAATTTGCAATGGAATTAAAAATTCGTTCAAAATTTCTTTAAGATCCGTAATATGAAATATTTCCGATTTAAAGCAGAATCTCCATACAAAACATGATAAAATCTAAAATGGTGGCCCAAAATTTATGGGTTGGTTTGCAAGTCATATACTAATAAAGATAAATTATTTAAAATAATGTATTTCAAGGGAATTAGCTTTTAAACTAAAATCATTTTTTTTATTACGTATTAGTTTTATTTTTAAAAATAGTTGCTAAAAACATAAAATATTTAATTAAATAGTACATAAAATTAATAAAAGGGAAAGGTGTAATTGAAAATGAGAGAACGAGAGAGAGAAATTTAAGATAGAGCTAAGGAAAGTTTTTGTTAAATTCGTTTTTTTAGTTCTATTGAAATGAGGCTAAGGAACTCTAATTCAAATGAGTAGACTACTCTTTATAAACAAAGAGTCAATTAAGGTGTTTCATTCTATTTCTGTTAATTTGTATGCACGCGTATATATGAAAATTAGAGAAAATTTCGAAAAAAGATTCAATCTACCTGTTCTAAAAATGTCGGTAATCGTTCTAAAAATTCGCTATTAATAATATATGGTTTACTAATTTTTCTTATGCTGTGTTTTTTCTTTCTTGTTTTTTGTCTTGTATTTTGTATTAATTTTGGTTTTCTACTAAGTTTGTTTGCTTTTTAATCATAATTATATATAAATAATTACATTATTATTGTAATAATTAAAGAATTACTAATTACAACTTAGATTTAATCCTACAAAAGAAACAACAAATTAAATTAATAAAATTCATTCCTATTTAAGAAAAATTAAAAACAAAAAACAAAGATGACAACTGCTGTTCAATAATTTAACTGTTGTTTTTAGTTTTGTGGGGATATTGGCGGGATTTGTAGGTCAGCTTAAGGACTGGGGGCTAGGGTAAGGGACCTTTTAGTGATTTGCTTTTGTTGTTGTGAATGACTGTCATGTGACTTTATCTCTATATAATTTAGTTATTTAATTTGCTCAGTTTTTAGTTTGATGCCTTTCATCATCTTCATGATCATCTTTCTTTTGTCATGGTTTTTTTGTCTTCAGTATGAGTGTTTGTTGATTTTTTTTCATTTGTTTTTTTTTGTTTTTCTTTTCTTGTAATAATGTTCGTTTTTTCTTAATTTTTTTTTTTTTTGGTTTTTCTTATACTTAAGTCATCACAGTTTGCGGAGCTGAAAAATATTTTTTGTTTGTTATTAAATTATTTGAGGACCTTGTTGTTGTTGCCTTGGTGTCAGCTGAAACTTGACCAGATATTCAGTTTTGAGTTTTTGAGCGAATGGTTTAAAGTCTTAACCCTTGCCTAGCCTAGCTCCTATAATGATTAACTGGCCATTTTTCAGGCAACCGCTTCAAATCAATGCCTATTTTGTTTGTCGGGGAGAGTTGCTGTGGGCTTGTTAGTAGGGACATTGATTGCGATTTTCTTTCGGTTATAAGAGTTTGGTTTTTGAAAAATTAACTTAAATTTGGGATTTCTATGGGTCTTAAAAATCTCTATTTCGTTTGTCTATTGTTTTTTTTTGTTTTGTTTTTGTTTGGGAAAGGCTTAAGGATATTTTTCAAATTTTTTGATTGTGGATATTTTGCTTTTTGCATTTTGACGAACATAAAATGTATTTTTTTGTTGTTGTTTTATAATGCAACCACTAGAATTGTTTTGGTGTTAAGTTATTCTATACGCTTGTTAATGCTTATTTAGGGGAAATTGTAACCTTAGACTGGAGGGGAAGTTTTAAATAATTTTTCATTGAATAATAAAAAAAGAGTTCGATGGCATTTTCTGCAAAACTCTCAACAGTACGAGTTAATTTTTATTTTTAAATATGAAAGAAATTTTTGTGTTAGACAGCTATAGGGTGGCTCTCAAAAAAGTTGTATAGCCTTCTGACTGCATCTCTATGAGATGGCTGAACAGCTCAAAATTCAACTGTTTTGTCCAATTTAAATATTATTATCGTTTAAATTTTTAACTTCAAAAACATTTTTTATCCTTAAAATCCTTATCGATGAATTTTTGTTATTGAAATCCTTCAATTGCCCTGTTTTATTGTAGAACTATTCAAAACACTCACAAGTTATCGGGTGTTATCGCATGATATCGATAACTTTCCAATACAGTTTTGCCCTGGAAATCTGTCTAGTACATTTGACTTTCAATGTATAGAACTTCAAAAAGATAGAACAAATATGGGATAAACAAATCAACACATTCATTGTTATCGATTACAGAGTTTGTCAATGCTCTTTTAAAAAGATATTGGTCCGCAAGGATAGAAACGAATAATTAAAGCTTTAGAAAGGAAACCCTGTTAATGTGGTCATATAAACTTAGTCTTGTCATTCGAATTTGCGATTATTTATCGATTATTTTGCCATTTTTAATTCTTTCGATTTCTTTCGTACTAACTTACTTTCGTTAAAAAAAACTAATCGATTAGTATTGTCAAGTAACTTTTAAAAGTCCTTTAATTATCCTGTTTTATTTCGGTACTATTCAAAATACCCACAAGTTATCGATTGTTATCGCATGATATCGATAATTATGGAGTACAGCTTTGCCCTTGAAATCTATTTGACTTTCAATGTATAGAACTGCAATAAGATAACAGATATGGGATAAACAATTCATCACATTCTTAGTTATCGTTTGCAGAGTTTGTCAAAGCTCCTTTAAAATGCTATCAGAAAAGAAATGCCTTGGTCCACAGGGATAAAACCGAAAAATTAGAGCTTTAGAAGGGAAACCCCGTTAATATGGTTACCTCAACTTAGTCTTGTCTTTCGAATTAACGACCTTTTTATCGATTGTTTTGCCTTTTTTAATTTTTTCGATTTCTTTCGTATTAACTGTTTTCCATAAAAAAAATTATCGATTAGTTTTGTCAAGTAACTTTTAAAAATCCCATAATTGTCCTGTTTTACTTTAGTACTTTTCAAAATACTCAATAGTTATGGAGTGTTATCGCATGATATCGATAACTATGGAGTACAACTTTGCCCTTGAAATCTATCTAGTAAATTTGACTTTAAATGTATAGAACTACAATACAATAAGATAGGGCAGATATAGCATAAACAAAGCAACATATTCATTGTTATCGATAACAGCAGTTTTCATTGGTTTTTTTAAAATGCAATCGAAAAGAAAATGCCTAGGTCCGCAAGCCTTAAAAACGAAAAATTAAAGCCTTTGAAAGGACACGCCGTTATTGTGGGAATATTAACTTAATTTTGTCTATCAAATTTTCCATTTTTTATCGATTGTTTGCCATATTTAATTTTTTCGATTTCTTTCGTATTAATTTTCTTTAATTAAATAAAAAACTTATCGATTAGTTTTGTTAAGCAACTTTAAAAATCATTTAACTGTCCTGTTTTATTTTAGTACTATTCAAAATACCCACAAGTTATCGGGTGGTTTCGCTTGATATCGATAACTATCCAGTTCTGCAGTGCCCTGGAAATCTATTTAAATAGAGCAGCCTTAAAAAATCAACATATTCATCATTGTCGATTACAGCAATTGTCATTGGTCTATCGATTTTTCCTATCCTTTTTATAAATTTGTAGTTTCTATCGAATATTTCACCATTTTTAATTTTTTTTTCCATTTTTTTATCGATTTTTCCGCCGTTTTTAATTTTCTTTCCATTTTTTATCGAATTTTCACCATTTTTCATTTTTTAAGATTTTTTATAGAATTTTGCCCCACATTTATTTTTTAGATTTTTTATCGACTTTTTTACCATTTTTAATTTTTCGATTTTTTTATCGAATTTTTCACCATTTTTAATTTTGTATCCATATCTTTTTCCCTATGATGACGATATGGTGATTTCGGAAAGGCTCAAACTTCCACGTACTTCAAAGCAGGTTTTATAAGAATCACCCGCGGAAACAGATACTACCAGTATCTGTTTCCTTGGGAGGAAAGGGAGTTTCGTTTTCTGAAAGCACAAAACAATGTTGGGTGTTTAGCTGGACAAGGAATGAGGTTAGGTTAGGTTAAAAAGAGGGTGCAGATATTAATCTGCCCCATGCCACTACAGACATACACCTAAACAAGTCATCGGTCTAAAAACTAAAAAGTAACAAGGAATTAAACTTTTAATCCAACATTTTGGGAATGGGAGTTGTCTTAAATTCCTGCAAAAAGGCTATTTCGAGTCGTTAGGGGTTTGAACACCATTTTCTGCATGGAGTGTTAGATTACAGCTATCGCAGAGTAAGGTCCACTAGCGACGCTTTAACGCTTTTGGGAAAACAGCCAAGAAAGCGATTACGGCAAAGGTGGTGAAAGGGGATGCATACTGCTCAGTGGTCACCCTGGAAATGGATCAGTTCTCGGTTGATTAGGTTAGGTTACTCGCCGTTGCAACCGATTATCCTATAAAACAGTGGTGATGTAGGTCATAAAAATACCTTCGTGGGCTAAAATAAAGTTTTAAAATTTTTCTATCGTTGGCTTTTTTAGTCTTTTTTAATAAAATTTCCAATTATGATTTTAAGAACATTTTGTGTCTCTACAAAATATAAACTTTTTCTAATTTGGGCTAAATTAGTTTTGGGGTATATTTTGGTGAACTGGGGTAAATTTTCCAAATATTTCAGAAGAAATTTTCTGGGTCCAAAAAGGGCTGTTTTTAGAATTTAGTCATAAATTCTTCAGCAGTTTTTAATTTTTTTTTTAATTTTGAACATTGTTGGGGGCAAGATTTAAAATGTTAAATTTTAAATTTATCTCTAAATTTGCTATTTTTGAATTTTAAATTTTTACCTTTTTTGAGAATTTTTCCAATTTTTTAGGGAAAATAAATTCCTACTGGGATTGCAAAAATCCCCCTCAGTCAATGGCTATAATTTCCCCATTTTTTTGTTTTTAGTAGTTTTTTTTTTTAATTATTTTTTTGATAGATTTTCTGTTGTAGTTGTTAATAGGTTTTCTTTTCAGGCTGCTTAGTAGCTAATGAGGCTTTGTTTTTGTTTTTTTTTAATATAAACATGTTTTTTTTTTGTTACTTTTTGCTGCGTTTTGTTTTAGTTTTGTTGTTGGTTTCACTAATGCTTTTTTGCTGCTGCGGCTGATGATGGCTAATGATGTTGTTTTGTGTTTTTTTTTGTTGTTGAGTAGTTGTTGTGGGTTTTTTTTATCCTAAAATAATGATCGCGCAATGAATGTTGAATTGAAAATAAATGTCAAAATTAGTATAGTTGGTGAGAGAAGATGGTGTGCGAATATTGGAATTTTTTCACAGTGTAGCTCTGCGCACACCACAACTACTGATAGCCAACAATTGCTTGTGATAATGATGCAATTGTAGCGTGGGTGTGGAGGCCGACGAAAGCTTTTCTCAGTGTCATGGAGTATTGCCTTCGAATAAAGCACGAAATTCACCACTTCTAGGACGGGGTAAGCCTTCACGTATGGTCTGTATGGGCTCCGTTATGCTTGACATGGACCCATGTAATAAATTCTCTTTGGCATCTATGTCGCTGGAAAAAACAAATAGAAGTAGGAAATTAATTGTGAGAAAATTGTTAATAATGGTTGAGAGTAGTCAGATCTACAAGGGTTTATGGGGGTTCTTTAATGGAACTCAGCAGCTGTCTCTATTTGACGATGGGTTCGAATTCTGGCGAACACATCAGAACATTTTTTAAGTGCTGGGTAATCTCTTACTAAAACTGCACAGTGGGATCGTATTAAAACAAAACAAAACAAAATTTTTGAATTTACAATAAATTTTGAAGCCTACTTCAAAGGCCTACGAAGAGTCCCCGCAACATTTAGGGTTCTAAAATATCGGTAACACTTTAGCTCTAACTATACAACATTTCACAGATAATTGTGCCCGTTTTGAAATGACAGATTTTTCAATAGTTTTTTTTTCGATTACATTCCACTGGGCGCTGGTGACATGTGGGAGGTCTACAGACAAGTAAAACTGATAGCTGTTCGAACTCAGTTATAAAATGGCGGCCACTCATCATGGAGATAACACAGAAGGAATAGCCGCACCTTCAGCCTTATGAAATGTCTCTATAAAGAGGTGTTTCTCAGCGACACTCCGATCAGACTTGACAATATAAAGAAAGTGTCATATAATTGATGGAAGTCACCGCACTGCAGAGGTTAGCATGTCTGCCTATGACGTTGAACGCATGGGTTCAAATTCTGGCGAGAACTTCAGAAAATTTTTCAGCGGTGGTTATCTCCTCCTAATGCTTGCAATATTTGTAATGTGCTTTGCCATGTGAAAACTTCTCCCGAAAGAGGTGTCGCACTGCGGCACGACGTTCGGACTCAGCTATTAACGGACTGCTCTCATTGATATGTAAGAAGTCTGCCCCTGTTCCTAAATGGAATAGGCAAATTTGCATATCTATGTAGTTAAAAGATTCGGGCCGGGCCGTATCTTGGAACCCCTTCACCATGGATTCTGCTAAAATATGAGAGCTAAATCTGGATAAAGACCGATTTGAACCGTAGTTGGCAAAATTTCAGCCTAATCGGTAAAAAAATTGCGGCTTCCAGGGGATAAAGAAGTAAAATCGGGAGATCGGTTTATATGGGAGCTATATCAGGTTCTTGACCGATTTGAACCGTACTTGGCAAAGTTGTTGAAAGTCATAACTGAATACCACATGCAAAATTTTAGCCAAATCGGACAAAAAATGCGGCTTCGAGGGGCTCAAAAAGCCAAATCGGGAGATCGGTTTATATGGGAGCTAAATCCAAATCTTAACCCATATGACCCATTTACAATCTCCAACGGCCTACATCAATACTAAGTATCTGTGCAAAATTTCAAGCGGCTAGCTTTATGTGTTCGACAGCAATCGTGATTTCGTCATACCGATGGACGGACGGACATGGCTAAATCGACCCAGAATGTCGAGACGATCAAGAATATATATACCTTATGGGGTCCCAGATCAATATTTCTAGGTGTTACAAATGGAATGACCAGATTAGTATGACCCCATCCTATGGTTTTGGGTATAAAAATATGAATGATAGTACTGTATTTGTTACCATTTCGTACTTTCTTTACGGATTGAAGTAGAGCTCTGACATTTACCATGAAATTTATATTTTGGCTGACTCGGTTTTTCACAAATCGTACATTTTGGTACTAAAAAGTACTAAATAGTGCGAAATAGCTTATTTACTATTGCAGTGAAAGGAGGTGTGTAAAATTAAATAATTTGGTAAAAATTATCGTAGTCTTGACAAAAATATGATAAATTTTACCAAATGTTGAAATCGTACCAGTAGTGGAAGAAAACGTACTTAAGTACTGTAATTGGTGCTATTTGGTACTTTCTTTATAGATTGAGCTACAGCTCTGAAATTTGGGATACAAGCACATCTTTGCAGTATGTACCGGGCGAATGGAACATTTTGTTCATATTCGTACATTTTGGTACTAAAACGTAAAAAATAGTACCTTCTTTACGGATTGAGCTACAGCTCTGAAATTTGGAATACAGGTAGATCTTGGCACTATGTACCGAACGGCTAGAAGATCTTTTTTGACAATCGTTCATTTTGGTACTATTGGGTTGCCCAAAACGTAATTGCGGATTTTTTAAAAGAAAGTAAATGCATTTTTAATAAAACTTAGAATAAACTTTAATCAAATATACTTTTTTACACTTTTTTTCTAAAGCAAGCTAAAAGTAACAGCTGATAACTGACAGAAGAAAGAATGCAATTACAGAGTCACAAGCTGTGAAAAAATTTGTCAACGCCGACTATATGAAAAATCCGCAATTACTTTTTGGGCAACCCAATAAAACGTTCAAAATACTACTTTCTTTACAGACTGAGCTATAGCTGTGAAATTTGGTATACAGGTACATCTTGGCAGTATGAACCGGATAAATATAATTTTTTTTTTGGAACTTTCAGGTACTAAAACGTACAAAATGATACTTTATTTACGGATTGAGCTAAAGATCTAAAAATTGCGATACACTCACACCTTGACAGTGTATATCGGTCGACTAGAGTTTTTTTAATTCGTATATTTAAGCCCAAAAATTTTCAAAAATTTACTTTCTTTATGGATTTGGCTAAAGTTATTTAAATTACGATACAGTGACACCTTAATATTGCATGTACCATCGGGGCATATGCTAGTCATTGATATATGCAAATTCACCCCAGATACCTTAATAACATGTTTTTACGAAATTTTAAATTTTTAACCCCTCTTATGGGTCTTGTCCTAGTTTTTGGTTTTTTTTTTCTTATTTACTTACTCATCTTTACAATCATCGGCTTCCGCCGCCAAAGCATTCACCACTGCTGTAATTTGATTTGATTCTGGATTGCTTAATTGTTCATCCTTCTGTTGCATTATATTCGGGTTTTTGCCAATCTTATTGAGACGCTCCGCTGCCACCGTTTCCATTGTCTTACGCATTAGTGGATATTGGTCTAGCACACAATTGAAGTGATCCACACTAAGGGAGAAGAGATTACAATAAGTTTCGGCTCGCACACTGGCCACACGCCGGGCATTCGTTAGCAGACAAATCTCTCCAAAGTATGAGCCATCGGATAATGATGTCGCCACCTGGCAAGAGAGAGAGAGAAGAAGAGAAAATTATATCGAGGAAGTTAGAGGACATCTTCTCCATTTATTTGCCCATCCGTTATTCGGATATAAGCGATAAGCATTTTCTTTTCAAATTAATTAAAACTATGATTCCAGAGTTCTCGATGTCTCGCGGCTCTAGGTAAGATTATATCGTCTTGATAGCTGGTCCAGTCTTAAATATTTTTGATACATTAGGTTTTTCTTTTAGCCTCTGGCGGATTTTCCTCCAATCTTTGCTTTAGCTATTGTTTGTATGAATCGGTATTTATAGTTTCTCATTATATGCCTTAGATTTGTAATTTTCCCAGTTTTGATTGTTTTAACTAATTGTCGGTCTGCATTCACTCTCCTCAGGACTTCGTTGTTAGTGATGCGAAAGCATAAATTTTCTTGAGTTTTTGGGTTAATACTTACCTCTCCATTTGCCATTACAATATCCACCACTCCTTCTTGTATAAAATACATCTTTGTACCAATAGTACCTTCCTTTATAATAATATCACCTGAAAAGTTGTAAACAAATTTATTTGATGAACTTTTGTTTGGGAGTTTTTCGAGTTATGTCATCGTTTAAAGGATGACGTGTGGTTCTTGAGGTGTTACCATGGTTGTATGAAGGCTTAACATATAGCTTACCTGGTTGAAATACTTCGTATTTTAGTTTTGTAACGACATCGGAAACGAAATTGGAGTCAGCATTTGCAAAAAAAGGCACTGACGCAACGAGAGATCTAAAGAAGGAATATAAGAAGTACAATTAAAATTAGTATGTGTATGTTACAAGTGTATATAAGTCAGAGAAGATACCTAAGGTTATAAAACGGCATCCACAAGCAAGCCAAGAGCAACACCTAAAGTTTTTACTAACCTAAATATTGAACTGGCTGCCTAACTATTTGAAACCACCGTATCGCAGATATTAACATGTCCGCCTATGACACTGAACGCCTGGGTATGAAACCTGGCGAGACCATCAGAAAACATTTCAGTGGTGGTTTTCCCCTCCTAATGCTCCTAAAACTTCTCTCCAAAGAGATGTCGCACTGCGTTCGGACTCGGCTATAAAAAGGAGGTCCCTTATCATTGAGCTTAAACTTGAATCGGACAGCACTCATTGATATGTGAGAAGTTTGCCCCGTGTTCCTTAGTGGAATGTTCATGGACAATATTTGCATTTGCATTGAACTGGCCCCTGAGTTCAGCTTACTGAGCTAGTTCATTCAGGCAGCGTACTAGGTCTTTATGTTAGTTCAATAAGTTAACTAACTCCTTTGGATAGTTCTATAGTTCAGTTCATTCAGTGAGCTGTCAATATCATTAACCTCGTCTCCTCCCAAGTCAAACATTTAAGGCTCTGATTACAAATGAAGTAATAAACAAAATAGCAATTTAAGAATAAAACTCGATTTGAATAAAATTTTATAATGGTTGATAGAAAATCGTGCAAGTGCCACCAGTACCATCTCCTTAGTGCAGTAGACATGGGGTTAGCTGAATGGTACACCAAAAGAGGGCCGTACAAAATGAATGAAACGACAGCAAGTGATTACTGAGCCAGATTAAAAACTGATGATGACTGATTGGGCTGACGGTGCCAACTATTAGGTTGCCCAAAAAGTAATTGCGTATTTTTTAAAAGAAAGTAAATGCATTTTTAATAAAACTTAGAATGAACTTTAATCAAATATACTTTTTTTACACTTTTTTTCTAAAGCAAGCTGAAAGTAACAGCTGATAACTGACAGAAGAAAGAATGCAATTACAGAGTTACAAGCTGTGAAAAAATTTGTCAATGCCGACTATATGAAAAATCCGCAATTACTTTTTGGGAAACCCAATACTTAACTTCGTTCATTGCAGTGACCCATTTAACTGAAGTAGTTCGGTAGTGAACTACTCAACTCTTAGCAGCTTTCTGATGTACTAAATTAGTTTAGGTTGAATAAGAGCGTACAATCATACAATCAGCATGTTGTGCGCTTTAGATAACGAAACAAATCCGGATATATTTATGTCAGGAATTCCGTGGGGCGGACTCTCCCCCTTACACTAATTTTCAAAAACACCAGATCTCGTAGAAGGGTGTTGCGATTTAAGCGAAATTTTGTGTGACCTCTTATAGTAACCTAAAACCAAAATTTGGTATCCAAATTTGGGATGGGGGGCCCCACACCCAAAACCCGCTGAATATATATATAGACCAATCACGACAATATGGTATTCAAATGTAAGATATTTAAGAGTAGAAAACGTATGCGATATCCAATTTTAGGAAAAAGTGTTTGGAGTACCACCCTAGCCCCAAAACACTCCTAAATCGAACATATTTATAGACTATGGCAATATAGGGCTCAAATATAAGATATTTGAGAGTAGAAAACGAATCTGATATCCAAATTTGGGAACAAGTGTTTGGGGAGTCGCCCCTCCACCAAAAAAACGTCGAAGGAGACAAATTTTCCGACCATGGCAATATGGGGCTCAAAAGAATGGTATTTGGAAGTAGAGAACGAATCTGATAACAAAATTCGGGCCTTCCCACCCCCATAACACCCCCAAATAGGACGTATCTGTTGACCATTGCAATATGGGTTATTATCACTCTCAATATTGATATAGGTCGTTGGGAATTGCAAATGGGCCATATCGGTTCAGATTTGGATATAGCTCCTATAAAGCCGATCTTCCGATTTGATTTCTTGAGCCTTAACAAACCACAATTTTTATCCAATTTGGCAGAAATTTTGCTGTGCCAAGTACGGTCCAAATCGGTATATAACCTGATATAGCTCCCATATAAACCGATCTTCCGTTTTGACATCTTGAGTCCTTAAAAGCCGAAATTTTTGTCCGATTTGGTTGAAATTTTGCACATAGCGTTCTGTTATGGCTTCCAACAACTGTGCCAAGTACGGACCAAATCTGTCTATAACCTGATATAGCTCCCATATAAACCGATCTGTCGAGTCGTAACAAGCGGCAATATTTGACCGATTTTGCAGAAATCAAGCATGCGGTGTTTCGTTACAAATTCCAACTACTGTGCCAAGTACGGTCCAAATCAGTCTTTATCCTGATAAAGCGCTCGCATATATGCCGGTCTCTCGATTATCCTTGTTCGGTTTCTAGAAGCTTTAATTCTTGCTGACAGAAGTTTGGTTTGGTATGTAGAATTAAATTATACCCTCAACTCAATTTTGTTTGCATAAATTTTTAGAAGAATCCATGGTGGTGGGTACCCAAGATTCGGCCCTGCCGATCTTAGCACGCTTTTACTTGTTCTTTGTTTGAAACTTACCTACAATTGTAATTGATAACATCCTCTCTTAGTTTTTCGCTCAATTCGCCTAGAATACACTCTTCATCGAAGAATTTACCCTGATAACGATGTTCGAAATATTCTGTGATTCGTTGACGCATATCGCGTGGTAGCTTACGATATGCCATATACTCTTCGACTTGTTTGACCTTTTCACGATATTGACGCCTACTCGAATCTAAACTCTGGATGAGATTCGTAGCATGACCCAGGAACAGAGCATAACATGTAGCACCCGATATCATAGATAACATTGTTAACCACATATCGGTTAGCGATTGGGGCGGAAATCTAAAAAGAATCACAAAAACAAACAGCGTCAGTTGACACATGATGAAATGTTAGTTAAAGCTCCTACTACACCATCAGACATGCTGTCACAGAGCTGTCACATTCTGTATTCATTATACTTGTTTTATATACGTCAAATACGAATAATCGGCATTTATTCTCATATGTACTATACTTTTTTTTGTAGAAATGTGTCTACAGCTATGTTCGATGAAATAAAAGCTCGATTTAATCGATAAAGTCGCATATTTATTCCAAAATCCATTTAATATATTAAATTTTTCGTATGTATCACACACATATGACATGTCTTATCGTGTAATAGCAGCTTAAGCGCACAATGGCTTACTTACCTGCCGTAACCTATGCATAGCATATGTGACATGGCTTTAAACAAAGCCCATGAATATTGTTCCAGCCAATATGACTCCTTGAGGTGTGGAAAACAAAATTGAATTATGGTTAATATTTTATTCGATATTTTTTGTTGTGCAAGTTTTAAAGGGGCATTATTGTTTTTTGTATGCATATCTAGTTTGTACCTGTAATTCATTTATCGATACCCATGAGTTCGAGGGAAAACCTTGTAACATTGGCACTAAAAATTGTAAACAACCACTCCAATGACCGATTAACAACATCATACATATCAAATTGAAAATTCTCATAAAGACCGAAGCCATATTCAGAAACTGTAAAAAACATATTTTGAAATAAAAGAAAAGAAAAAAACA
This sequence comes from Stomoxys calcitrans, assembly GCF_963082655.1. Taxonomy (NCBI): domain Eukaryota; kingdom Metazoa; phylum Arthropoda; class Insecta; order Diptera; family Muscidae; genus Stomoxys; species Stomoxys calcitrans. The sequence continues at coordinate 142,109,177 of NC_081556.1, read as the reverse complement.
AAGAGAGTCCAATGATATCGAGTTTCGAGAAAATGTGCATGGTTTTAACTAGGATGATTGATTATTGTTTTTTTTTCTTCATAAAACATTTACACACTCGGCAATGTATTCCAAAATAAGGAGATTTTTTAGAGAAAATTTGTAATTGGATTCTAAAATATTTATATATGGCATATTTGAGTAGCTTAGTTATAGCTTTTTCAATTTCAATGTTAAGGACCATAGGGGTTACAGGACAAAAGTGTTTGAGAACTATTGGGTTGCTAAAAAGTAATTGCGGATTTTTTAAAAGAAAGTAAATGCATTTTTAATAAAACTTAGAATGAACTTTAATCAAATATACTTTTTTTACACTTTTTTAAAATAAAATAAAAAATTTTAAAATGTCTGAAGGCCTACCGAAAAAATCAAATTTCAACGATTGAACGATGAAACTTTGAAAAGTGCGGAGAAAATTGCAAACCACCCAATCCTGCCTATTGCCCACCATGCGGTATACCTCACCCCATGGCTCATCTCTGTTGTCTAGTACAAATCTGATTAAGTGAACTTCCTTACTCCTAATCAACAGTCGCTTCTACGTTTTCAGATTGCTAAGGTTGTCTTGTCAGCGTGAGACAAGATTTTCCGAATTGAAATTTCCGGTTCTTTGGAATCTCCTTCTCAGATGCCTGACATTCCGCCGCGTTGTTTAATGCTCACGGGTCCACCGCGTGAACTACTCGGTACTACATTATTCACTGCACTCATCCATTTGTCTATCATAAGAATCTGGTCATCTTTCATCAGCGCTTTAAGGTAACCTAAAGACAATACCGATGCTGGCTCCCTAAGATACGCCGAATAAAGGTCCCAGTTCACGTCACGATTTTTTCAGCACCTCGACCACTTAGTACTAACCATAATCCCTAGATCCCTGGCAGTGGCCCTAATATCAATTGGATTATGGCTTATGCTAGCCAAAAACATGTTCCTACACCACCCTTCTGCACAAATGCAGAAACTCCTACTGGCTATATCTAACCACCATACAGCCAATGTGGCTATCATTTACAATTGTAGCAGAGTCACCCCCATTGGCCACCGTAGCGCCGACGTTAACATGTAGAGCAGTCAAAATATCGATTGCACTATCGATATTTAATTTTTTGACTGAATATCTATCGATATTTTTCCGATAGATATTATCGCAAAAGTCAAATTTTTGTAAAACTAAACAAAAATAAGCAATCCGACACTGAATGTATCCTTTAACATATATTGCGCCTATAGAGGGCGCAATTTTCATCCGATTAGACTAACATTTTGTACAATGATTTCTCTTACGACTTCCAACTGACTTTATTAAACTTGATTTTAATTGGTCTGTGCATTGATATTGCTTCTATATAAATTAATTTCCTGATTTTAACTTCTAATTTTCGTTTGAATTATATGCGATGAGAAGTTATCGATAGTATCGATATTTATTATTAAAACTATAGAAAATATCGAATGTTGCGATTATCAATAGTTTGCCAGCTCTATTAAAATGTTCGTCTACGCTGAACGCCTGGGCTCGAATTCTAACGAGAACCTCTGAAAAAATTTTCTGCGGTGTTTATCTCCTCCTTATGCTGGCGACTTTTGTGGGGTACTGTACTATTTGGTATGGAAGCAAAGTATAAACTTCTTCACAAAGAGTTTTCGCACTGCGACACGCCGTTTGGACTCAGCTATAAAAAGGAGGCCCCTGTCAGTGAGCTTAAACTTAAATCGGACAGCATTTATTGACAAGTGAGAAGTTTACCCCAGTTCCTTAATAGAATGTTCATGGGAAACATTTGCATTTGAACCGCCGCTGTCAATTTAGACTCTCATCTGTCCCTGTAATTTTATAACGACACCATCTACGACATACGGTTCCTGTATCAGCGCGACCCAGCAACCAGTGCTACGCTTGACATGACCAAACTCTGTAATAATCGCTCTGGATCTCTGGAAATTAAGTTGATACCATTTAACGTCCATGATAATGCCTAACCTTCGCCCAAGTCGCCAAACCCGTATAAATCGGACACGCAGTGGAGATTATCATATGAACCGCCGGTAGAATTTTAAGCCCGCAGTTCCTGTATATCACTGGATTAGTTCCTACATCTCACTGGGTTAGGACAGCAGATACCAAATACCCAACCATTCCCCACCGACGGCGAACCTTCTCCTCGATAAATCATTCCCGCACCCTGAGGTCGAAGGACATACAGCTGTGACACGAGAACTCTGCGTCAATCATAAAACGGATCTATTTCACATTAACTCCCACCTCGACAGGCCTGTGCGCCAACTTCCGATTATACGGCCCCACCCTCACGCTCCTACAGCGCATTGGCTAGACGGAAGGATTTTCGGAACACCTAAGCATTCAAAGCCACCTTCAGGTTCATCTCATACAACTCCGCTATGAACTCTCTGAACCACAACTTACGTAACAAGCTTGACCTGCCTACTGCCTCCAGCATAACCTCAGTGAACTTCTCGTTGCTTCTTCTACCTCTCAGCAACTGAGGGAGTGCGAATCACCGCCCCACCATCTCGAGTCAGAGGGAACCCTCAGACGAAGTATGGGATCAACCTCATCTACCACCTTCGTCACTACCACTGCGGACATCGAAAACGCCTTCCCCTTCTTTATAACTGACCACCTTTCTATTGGCTTCGTAATCGGCACATAGTAACCAGCCATAGCAGCAGGGTGTGCGGGGACAACAAACGTGCGGGTGCTTGCGGCATCAGGGGCAAAATGCACCGACTGTACACTAGGACGCCCAACCACACTGTCAGCACCCAGCAAAACGCCGCGAGCGAGCAGAGACTCTTATGCACCAAGGATTCCCTTCATCCGGGTTTCTCATATAAGTCGCATGGGAAGCCCTTCATAAATTCCAGCAGGCTTTACTACTTTCTTAGCCATCATACTACCAACATCCGCATCGTACACCAAATCAACGAGATCGTCGGCCACTTCCTTCACCATCACTGCCACGGGACACGGGATAATGGGATAACGGATAATCGCTATCACAATAAACTTAGTTGTGGAGTTACCGGGTATGAAGGAGCTCCACCATCAGCAGTATTGAGTGGTGAGTCTCAGTTGAAGTCCTGGTGGTGCTGGATCTTGCTTGAATACTGAGTGCCTATGATGCTCGATGTGACGAGTCGAGCTATTGGCGCCTTTAAATAACCAATCCTAGACCTATTCTCTCTACCACCCCCTCTTTTAAGAGTCTGAGAGCATTCGTTCATACCAACAGCAAACCACCAACAGTAGCAGCGCCAACCACTACGCCACAGGCAACTTCGGACACCTCAGCGGCGCCATCAACCACCCTACCATTATCAGCTGACAACTTACCAACAACTGACACCACATTAGGTGCCCTGATACAAGCTGCACCATCGCCAGCTGCACCACTACTAGATGAAAACTCTCCACCTCGCCCCTTCTCACTACCAAAGGGAGGAGACCTAAGCACTGTACTCCTACTCCCCTTACCTACCTGTCGACTACCTGCCAGGATGGAGCCCCAGTGAGTCGGTACTCATCGCACTACCTTCTCCTTTCATCCGCTTGACTTTCACATTAATTCTCCTCCTATCTAGATTCGAAGGTTCCTTCGTCTAAGCTGTCTCAAATTAATAACTAATCACTTTTATCACTAACTTACTCACAAAACAACAACAAATTTCCCCCAAACATTCCATTGAGGAACAGGGGCCTAATTATATTAGGCATCTCTTCTTAGGCAAAACCGAATGACACCAGTTTTGAGATAAAACGAAGAATAATACTGGCAAACACATGCTACTTTGGACTATGTAAGCAGTTTAGAAACAAGGCCACCTCTCGACAGACGAAGATTACACTATACAAGGCACTGATATTACCCGTGTTGCAATTTGGTTGTGAGGCATGGGTAATTGTGAAAGCAGATGAGGCAGTACTTGGAGTATTTGAGAGAAAGATTCTTCGTAAAATATATGGACCAGTTTGCGTTAATGGATAAAATAGGTGTCGTATGAACCACAAGTTGTATGGGCTGTATGATGACGGTAGCATAGTTGCATGTATCAAAATACAACTGCTGCGTTGGCTAGGTTATGTTGTCAGAATGGATGAAGAAGCTTCAGCAAAGAAGTCTATTGGAGGCAAACACGGTGGTACACGCAAACCGAGACGACCGAAAGCCCGATTGAAAGATCAAGTGGTGAGAGACATGTCGAAACACGGTATCAGATATTACAAAAAATGAGCGAAGAAAATTAGGCTCTTGGAAAACAATTCTACGTGAGGGTAGTGGAACAAATGTTCTGTCATAGACAATTAAAGTAAAGTAAGTACTAATTTACTCCTTGCCACTCTCATGCCGGTGCGCACTCCCTAGTCTCCTCGTGCCCCAGTGAACCCCCCAGTGCAGTGTACGATGTACTTCCTAGCCACCAACTCGCGTATTGTACGGTATATTAGGGTGTGCCTCCTTGCCATCGCACTCAAAACTTCGATTTGTATAAACGGAGTGCCCTCTCGCTTCGTGGTCCCATCATCCCCATTGATCCCGAACAAGGCCATGTATTAGGGTGTGCCTCCTAGACGTCAATTAGTGTATCGAACCGTGTATTGGGGTGTGTCTCCTTGCAACTCATCTGTTCCCAGTGCACGAATCTCAGTTTACCAACGGAGTGCCCTCTTGCCTCCTCGTGTCGTGGCCCCAAGTGAGCCCGAACAGTGCCGAGTATTAGGATGCGCCTCTTAGCCAACAAAATGCGTTGCCTACCGTATATTAGGGTGTAACTTTTTGTCACTTACCTTGCAAACGCAAATGTGACCATAAATATTGCATTTGGGAACAGGGGCAAACTTCTCACAGATCAATGAGTGCTGTCCGATTCATGTTTTAAACTCAATGGTAAGGGGTCTGCATTTTATAGCCCTGTGCGAACGACGTGCCGAAGTATGACATGTAGTGGATAACACCGCTGAAAACTTGTTTTGATTTTCTATCCAACCTCCCATGTCACCTACGACGGCCGCAAATAGTATGCATTGGCGAAGTACACTACTACTCCTACCCCTACTGGCTGGCAAACACCAGTGTTTAAACGTGTATTAGGGTGTGTCCGCTCCCAAAATCGACCTACCGTTCGCCTCTGAACATTTCACTCCCTAAGTTCTAGATCAAATAATTTTCTGTGGCAAACCTTGCCTCTGGTGAGCTGTATTCCAGCATCCAGATCCTTTTTCGTATTCATGTTTCTCTTGAGTCGGTGTAATGTCACTTGAATGGTGAAGGAACTGGTGTGGTGATCGTGGCGCCATTTTAGGAGAGGGACTAAAAATCAGTCTTTTTTGAGATTTTTTGTCTGTATATGATTGGGCACTGCCAAACTAAACACTTGTTTGCATGTTTCAAATGGCATAGTGCCTTACAAATGTCGCCAGCATTAGGAGGGCATAACCACTGCTAAAAATTTGTTTCGATTTTCTCGCCAAGATTCGCCAGACGATCAGCGTCTGCCTAAAAATGCCTAAAAAGCAAAATATCAGCCAAATCGGATAATAATTGCGCCCTCTAGCGGCTCAAGAAGTCAAGATCCCAGATCGGTTTATATGGCAGCTATCTCAAAACGTGGATCGATATAGCCCATTTACAATCCCAATTGATCTACACTAATAAGAGGTATTTGTGCAAAATTTGAAGCGGTTAGCTTTACTCCTTCGAAAGATTGCGTGCTTGCGACACACAGACGGACGAACGGACAGACGGACGGACATGGCTAGATCGACTTAAAATGTCATGACGATGAAGAATATATATACTTTATGGGGTCTTAAACGAATATTTCGAGGAGTTACAAACAAAATGGCAAAATCAGTATACCCCCATCCTATGGTGGAGGGTATAAAAATCTATAAAACCAATATTTCACTCTCTCAGTCCTTGATCAAATAATTTTCTGTGGCGAACCTTGCCTCCGGCGAACCTTGCCTCCGGCGAACCTTGCCTCCGGCGAACCTTGCTTCCGGCGAACCTTGCCTCTGGCGGACCTTGCCTCTGCCGAACCATACCTCTGGTGGACCTTGCCTCTGGTGGACCTTGCCTCTGGCGGACCTTGGCTCTGGCGAACCTTGCCTCTGGCGAACCTAGCCTCTGGCGAACCTTGCCTCTGGCGAACCTTGCCTCTGGCGAACCTTGCCTCTGGCGAATCTTGCCTCTGGCGAACCTTGCCTCTGGCGAACCTTGCCTCTGGCGAACCTTGCCTCTGGCGAACCTTGTCTCTGGCGAACCTTGCCTCTGGTGAACCTTGCCTCTGGCAAACCATAAAAAATGTTTTAATGGGAAAATTTCTTGTTTTTTTTTTTTGTTTCTAGGACAATTTGCTCCAATGTCAAACTATTGTTGTTTGGCAAAAATTTTATAAAAGTTTTTTTCCATATGTTTAACAATTTTTTTTTTATTTAAAAAAAAATTCCAATATTTTTTTATCATTCCATATTTTTTCCCCTTTAGGACCTTAAACATCGATTTTTTGGTTGACTCTTTTCTCTCTTCTTCTCCTGGTTTTTGAAATACATAGCCGAGATTTGGTAAAAAAGGGTAATATACACTTTAAAGCGATTTTTGTGTGAGTGTAACAAAGAAGGGGGGAAGTAAGTACATAAAGTTGTAGTAACATAAAATTATTGGGGTTCATTGTAATAATAATAATAAAAACAACAAAAACACAACACCAAGTAAATTCATTAGTGTTTGAAACAAATTTTTGTTTTTTTTTTGTTGTAGAGACATATACATGTAAATAAAAATAAAATAAAATTAATTAAAAAAACATAACATACCCAAAAAAGAATACCAAAAATATAACATGAAAAACCACCAAAATTTCATAAAAAAACAAAGGATATCAAAAACAATTGGGTTTTTTTTATTTGCAATTTTACAACAAATATTAGACGCTGCCACTTACAAAAAAGTTGTTGTTGTAAAATAAACAGAAAGACATATACAGAAACATATGCAAACAAACAAACATGGAATACAAACACCAACAGAAACTGTAAACACAGGGGAAACGGAACGCAAGAAACAGGAAACGGAAACTGAGTTGAGTTGAGTAACTGAAACCAGGCCAAAAAACTTTTTTGTTTTTTTTTGGGGTTAGAACGTTTGTTTTTTTTTCATTTTTTGTTATAAAACAAAGCATACCATTAATTGCAATTTTTTTGTACTTGTTTCTTTTTTTCAATTTAAATTTAACAACCAAAAAATAAGGAAAAAAAAGAATTTTCACATTTCAACAAAATTGAAACTGATAACAGTAAAACTGATTTTAAACTATTAATTAGTTAGTATTGGTTATAATACAACAACTAGCCGCTAAACATTTACAACTCACAATTCTTAACAGACATCTAGGTTTTTGGTTTTGTTTTATTTTTTCTATGGTTGTTGCTGTTTGCCTGTCATTGTTAAGATCAATGCTACAGCTTAAACTACGGCATTGTTAGGTTTTTTTTTGGAAAAATGAGTCATTTGTTGATTTTTCTATGGTTTTTTGTTTGTTTGTAGTTTGAGGGGGGAAGGGTGGGAACAATTAAACAATTAATACAAAATAATTTGTTTTTGCTTTGGTTGATTTGTTTTAAGCCATTTAAATGCCAGAGTTGGCATTTTTCAGTTCTTTTTTTTTCTTCTCATTTTTATTATTTATTAGCAAGATAGAGTTCAGAAGGATAGGATTTTTAGTTAAAAGTTATGATTGCTTAAAAAGTTGTAAATTTTTTGGTTAAAGGGTTTAAAGAACCCTTGTTTGGTTTTTTTTTTATTTTTGTATATAAAAAAGAGAGTTGGTGCTCTATAGTATAGACTGCATAGTAAGTTTTTGAGGGACAACATATACATACACTAATATTACATAGTAAAAATAAAATATTGAAGAAATAAAAATCTTATAATAACTACAACAAAAAGAATGAATAAAAAGAAAAGAAAAGTTTATAAACAAGAACCCAAGAATCTACCAAATCAAAAGAGAGTTCTAAAGTTCAAGGCTACTACTAATCGTTCAAAAAACGTACGTTTCAGACCCCTAGATGGGTCTTGCTCTAAAATTGGTTTTAGTTTAGCTCTAAGCTTGTTTTTATTCAACACAAAAGTGTTATTACAAAATTAATTAATTCAATTCATCGATTCTGCACAATCTATTAATGGTTGCTTACTGTTGTTTCACTTTTTTTTTGATCAGAGTATGATTTTTTTTTTCGATTGCTTCAAAATACATTGAAAACAAGTGAGAATACAAAAAAGTGTTTTCTTTTTTTTTTTTTTCATAAGTTTTACAAGACTTTTTCGTTTTAAAGAGGGGTTTTCACTTGCCAGTTGTAGCGGTTTTTGTTTCAATTAATTTCATTATACAGAATTACAACAATTTCTATATGAATCTATATAAAACTAAAAGAAAAACTAAAAATCAACGAAAAAAAAAATCGTCTTAAGAAAAAGTTTAAAGACAAAAAAAAATATATATATAGGTGCTCTATATATTCGATTACCGTCGAAATCGTAAGCTATTTACAAAGTATATGGTTAGTTAGTTTCTGTTTTGTATAGTGTGTTTTTTGTTTTTGTTGTTCGTTTTTGTTTTTCTAAGAATTACAATTACAGTTTTTGCCATAGACACCATCGTCTTTTGTACTACTTCTTTTTTTTTCTTCTTTTCTTCGTTTATTGGAATTTTTATTCCATATCAGATTTTACAAAAGTTTCTTTGAATATTATTTTGTATTAATTTAAAATTTGTTCCAAGTGCAAAGAGATAGAAAGGTAAAAAAATTTATTTATAAAAATCAAACAGAAAACGAAGCATCATTTAGATATTAGTAGTAAGTTTCGGTTTTTTTTACATTTTGCTTAAATTAACCAAAAATTAAAAAAAGCTTTCAATATTTGAAATAAAAAACCAAACACATAAATAAATTAAATATTATTATCAAATACAGTGGAGCCTACTTAATGCGCATACCTTACGTCGTTCTTCTTCAAAATTTGTTAAAGGAAAAATTTGATTATTATTATTGTTCATATAGTTTCATAATCAATAGAGGGGAAATTTTAAACTGAACAAGTCATCATGATAATTTATATTTTCAAAAATATTTTGTACAAAAGGCTTAAGTTTGATTAGTTTATAAATCCATAAATGGGTAAACGGTATCGATAACTCATGGCTTTATAATTGGTTATACTTATCGACATATAGCAGTTAAAATAGAAAAGTTGATAAAACATGGCATATAATAGAGTTATCAATGATAAAGCTATCTAAAACTAATTTGTTTATTAACCAGCAGGTAAAAAGTTGATGAAAAACCGATAACAAAAAGTTCCTGACACACCGATAACAAAGTTTTTGAAAACTCGACAGTAAAGTAATAGACAAACCAATAAAAAATTATGGATAAGCCGATAACAAAGTTATTGGCAAGCCGATAACAAAGTTATTGATACGCCGATAACAAAGTTGTTGGTACGCCGATAGCAAAGTTATTAGCAAGCCGATTACAAAGTTATTAGCAAGCCGATTATAAAGTTATTGGCACGCCGATAACAAAGTTATTGATAAGCCGATAACAAAGTTATTGATAAGCCGATAACAAAGTTATTGGCAAGCCGATAAGAAAGTCCTATAACAAAGTTATCGAAACTCTGATAACAAAATTATCGAAACCCTGATAACAAAGTTATCGAAACTCCGATAACAAAGTTGTGGAAACACCGATAACAAAGTTGTGGAAACACCGATAACAAAGTTGCCGAAAACCTCGATAGCAAAAATATCGAAACAAACTTATCGCAACACCGATAATAAAGTTATCCAAACTTCTATCGAAAGTTATCCAAACTTCTATCAAAAGTTATCGAAACTTCTATTACAAAGTTATCGAAACTTCAATAACAAAATGATCGAAATACTTGTAACAAAACAATCAAAACCCCGATAACAATGGTATTGACATACCCATAACAATGTTATCGATATGCTGGTAATATAGAGTTATCGATGATAAATTTATATAAAACTAATATGTTTATTAACCAGCAAGTAAAAAGTCAATAAAAACCTATAAAAAAAGTACTTGAAAACCCGGTAACAAAGTTCTTGAAAACCCTACAGGAAAGTTGTAGACAAGCTGATAAAAAATAATGGATAAGCCGATAACAAAGTTATTGGCAAGTCAATAAGGAAGTTATGAAAACCCCGATAGCGAAATTATCGAAAACCCAAAAACAAAGTTTTCGAAAGCCCGATAACAAAGTTATCAAACCCCGGTTAACAAAGTCTTTGACATAGCGATAACTAAGTTATCGAAATGCTGATAACATATGAAATTTTATAGAGTTATCGATGATAAAGCTATCTAATATTAATGTGTTTATTAACCAACATGTTAAAAAGTTAACGAAAACCAATAAAAAAAGTTCTTGAAACCCCGACAATAAAGTTATAGACAAGCCGATGTAAAAGTTATTGACAAGCCAATAACAAAATTTCAGATTTACTGCCCCCATCCGATATTAAAGTTTTGAGTTACCAATATTGGATTTATGACCACACAACTGAGCTAATTGTAGGATGTTTAAAAAATCCTATAAAAAAGGAAGCGACAATAAAGTTATCAGTTTGCTGATAGTCAGCGACTAATATTTTATACAAAGTTGCACTAATAACTTATCGATATGATTCGATAATAGATACTTAAAAACGATTAATCATGTGTTCCACTATACACAGTCCTAAAATATAACTCAGTAAATATTGGGAAAGTTTTGTTCTCGAGAATACAATTAGATGGCCTGGAACAGGTTAGCAATTTTTTTTAAGGGCCAAAGAAAATAAATTGACACAAATGTTATCGGGTTGTCGATATAAATGTTCTCATGTTCTCGATAAAAATATTATCGCATTGTTGGTAAAAATTTCATCGCGTTGTCAATAGCAATGTTATAGTGTTGGCGATAAAAATGTTATCGCGTTGTCAATAGCAATGTTATCGCTTTGTCGACAGCAATGGTATAGCGTTGTCGATATCAATGTTATCGTGTTATTGCTTTCAAGAAAAGTTATCGTGTTGTCGACAGCAAAGTAATCTTGTAGCTCATATTACATTTATTGACCAACCTACGAAACATTTGCCTGTAACCTAAAGAGTATTGAAGTAAAATTATGGTTATAGAAAATGTTGTTATCGATATATTATAGCTGTAATAGCGAAATCAATAACATGTATATTATATAAAAAAACAATATTGCAGTAATTGTATATCGGACACCAACAAAGATCTCGGTCGCCCAATAGCATAATTTTCGGACGTCCGAGAAAATAGTAATCGGTTATAAAAAATATAGTTATCAGAAATTCGATAATTAATTTATCGGACATCCGATAACAAAGTTACCGTCAAACTGAGAACTCTTTATTGATTAGCTGATAACTTCATATCGATGAGTTGATAACTCAGGCAGAGTTATTGAGTTAACGATACATAGATAAAGTCATCGGGCATTTGACAATAAGGTTTTCCAACATCTGATAAAAGAGATATAGGACATCCGATAACAAAATTATCAACAAGCTGGAAATCGATAATGAGTTTAATGCTGGTTGATAATTTTGTTATCGGATGGTCTTTATTTTTTTTTATCGGATGTTCATCGAATGTTAGCCGAGAACTCTATACCGATTTGCTGATATTTTTATATCGATGAACTGATGACTCTAGCCGCAGCCTATAACAGCCGATAACTAAGTTATTGAATTACCGATAACTATATACTCGAATATAGATAACCTGATATTAGGTTGATTATATATATATAACCGATCAGGTGATAAATAATTGCACATTTTCTAAAATCCAACAAAATTATTAATAATAATGCTGTCTGTTAGTAGACTGTGAAATATCACAGTTATAATAGAATAGCCGATACTAAACTGAGAACTCTATATCGATTGGATGGTAGCTTTATATATTGGGTTGCCCAACAAGTAATTGCGGATATTTTAAAAGAAAGTAAATGCATTTCTAATAAAACTTAGAATGAACTTTAATCAAATATACTTTTTTTCTAAAGCCAGCTAAAAGTAACAGCTGATAACTGACAGAAGAAAGAATGCAATTACAGTGTCACAAGCTGTGAAAAAATTTGTCAACGCCGACTATATGAAAAATCCGCAATTACTTTTTGGGCAACCCAATAGATGAACTGATGACTCTAGCCGCAGCCTATAACTCTACCAGTCAATAAAATAGTTATTGAGTTACCGATAGCTATATGTATATAGATAACTTGATATTAGGTTGATTGATTTACCTATAACCAATCATTTAATAATTGCACATTTTCTAAAATCCAACAAAATTATCAATAATCAATAATACTATCAGTTAGTAGATGATAAGATATCGATCAAATATATCAAGTGACTGATGACAAAGGTTTCCATAAAGTTATCGGGTTTCCAACAATTCCATCCGCCGATAAAAAAAAAGTTATTGAGCAGCTCATAATTCTATATCGATTAGTTGACATTTCGATGTATTGCGTTTATAACAGAGTAGCAAATAATAAATAAATTAAGTGATTGTTAAAATTTTAGGATTAATGAGTTATCGGGTTTTTAACAACTCCATCCGCCGATAAAAAGGTTATGGAACAGCTCATAATTCTGTAGCGATTAGTTGACATTTATTTTGATAAAGCTATCAAGCAGCAGATTCATTAAGTCGATATTCGATATAGCCAATAAAAGAGTTATCGATAGTAAACATATTTAAATATTAATAGTATGTTATTAGGCAAGGATGAGCTGTTAGGACCTTCGCTTAATTAGATTTATCTATAATGCAGTTAAATTAAATTCAATCATAAAAGATATATGGATTATGCATAATGTTTGACCGATAATAGTATTACTATAATGTTGTTTTTGTTTGACCAAAATTTGAGGTTTAGTTCATTTCTAGTCTTCAATAAATTGCAAAATAAACTCGAAATGAAGTAATCTCTGTTAAAAGTTTAACTAGGTTTAGTATAGATTTTTTTATTCCTTTTAAATCATTAAAAAATCATTAATAGACTTGTCAGTTTATACATTTTTGTGGCTTTAAACGCAATACGATATTTCAACGTTTGATTATGAAAGAGATTAAAATCCTGCAAAGTTTGAAATGTTAGAAAGAAAAGTGTGTATTTTTGTTAAATATTTCTCTATCAAAATTCGCATTTCAATATTTAGTTTTAGTATGTTTTCTTAAAGTAAGCTAGATGATATTTTTGAGGGCCTCTTTACTTTGTGAGTCCTAATCAATTGTCCTAAAACAAATTTTATTCAATTGACACATCCATGGAGATATCGTAACACACCATTTCCAATACAAATAGGCGAGACTTAAAACTACTGTATAAAATAGGTAGACATATGCGGATTGCTTCCCGCTCCTGCTGTTATTGTGGTCAAACAAGGCATGTTTTAAATTCCGCATGATCATATTACTACTATATAGGGTGGTCCATATTTTTGATTCCGTAGGATTATTTTTTGGACATAAACGAATAAAAAGGCATTCTGAGACGTTTCATGATTTGAAACGTGTAGATAAAGGGGCTATCAAAGTCCGAGAGGACCATGCTATCGAAAATAGTTGAAAAGTGGGTTTTCTTCTCGCCCTACGAATGTTGTGGCACTCCATTATTTAACGAAATGCTTAGTCATTTCATAAATGCAAAAGTACCCCTTTTTAATAACATTAAAAAAAAAAACAAGTAAGATCGTGCTAATTTCGGCCGGGCCGAATCATATATACCCTCCACCATGGATCGCATTTCTCTTTTATGCGCAGTATCTCTTTTTAGTCAAATACAGAACATTGAATAAGAACTGTTTTTGCTATCGGAGCTATATCAAGTTATAGTCCGATTCGGACCATAAATGAATTGAATGCGGAACATTATAGAAGTCATCGTTGAAAATGTCAGTTCACTCCGATAAGAATTGCTCTTTGTAAGGGCTCAAGAAGCAAAATCGGGAGATCGGCTTACATGGAAGGTATATCAAGCTATTGATTGATTCAGACCATATAAGACACGTATGTTGAAGGTCATGAGAGAAGCCGTTGTACAAAATGTCTTCCAAATCGGATGAGAATTGCAACCTCTAGAGGCTCCAGAAGTCAAGATCCCAGATAAGTTTATATGGCAGCTATATCAGGTTATAGACCGATTTGCGCCATACTTAGCACAGCTATTGGAAGTCATAACAAAATACCTCATGCAAAATGTTAGCCCAATCAGAGGGGAATTGCGCGCTCTATGGGCTCATGAAATCAAGATCCAATATCGGTTTATATTACACCTATACCAGATTATGAACCGATTTGAATCAAGCATAACACAGTTGTTGGAAGTGATATCAAAACTCTACGGGCAAAATTTCAATGAAATCGGATTAGAATTGCGCACTCTAGAGGCTCAAGAAGTCAAGAGCCAAGATCGGTTTATATGGCAGCTATATCAAAACATGGACCGATTTGGCCACTAGAGGGCGCAATTTTTATCCGATTTTGCTGAAATTTTACATGAGGTGGTTTGCTATGACTTCCAATAACTTTGTTAAATATGGTTCAAATAGGGCCATAACTTGATATAGCTGCCATATAAACTGATCTGGGATCTTGACTTCTTGAGCCTATAGAGGGCGCAATTTCCATTCCATTTCCCTGAAAGTTTGCATGAAGTATTTTTTATGACTTTCAATGACTGTGCTAAGTATGGTTCAAATTGGTCTATAACCTGATACAGCTGCCATATAAACCGATCTTGGATCTTGATTTCTTGAGCGTCTAGAGGACGCAATTCTTATCCGATCCGGCTGAAATTTTGCTTGAGGTATTTTGTTATAATTTCCAACAACTCTTTTAAGTATGGTTCAAATCGTTTCATAATCTGATATAGCTGCCATATAAACCGATCTTGGATCTTGATTTCTTGAGCTACTAGAGGGAGCAATTGTTATCCTATTTGGCTGAAATTTTGCATATAGTGTTCTGTTATAACTTGCAACATGTGTGCTTAGTATTGTTTAAATCGGTACATAACATGATATAGCTGCCATGTAAACCGATTTGAGATCTTCACTTCTTAGGCCTCTAGAGGGCGCAATTCTCATCGGATTTGAGTGAAATTTTGTACAAAGGCTTCTCCCATGACCTTCAACATACGTGTCTTATATGGTCTTAATCGGTCTATAGCCTGATACAGCTCCCAAATAAACCGATCTCCTGAATATGCTTCTTGAGCCCCTACAAGGCGCAATTCTTATACGAATGGACTGAAATATTGCCCAATGACATCTACTACGGTCTTCAGCATTCAATTAAATTATAGTCAATTAATATATAGCTCCAAATGCCTAAAAAGAGATGCCGCTTAAAGAACTCGACAAATGGGATCCATGGTGAAGGGTATATAAGATTCGGACCGACCGAACTTAGCACGCTCTTACTTTTTTTATTTTTTTTAATTCTTTCTAAAATATCCCTTCAATTTTTAAGGCCTTTTTTCGTATTCATGTTTCTCTTTATTCGGTGTAATTTCACTTGAATGTGGAAGGAATTGGTGATCATGGCTTCATATTAGGAGAGAGACTGAAATATTAGTATTTTTTATGAGATTTTTTTTTGGTTGTTTGAGGTTAGGCTCTGCCGAACTAGACACTAGCTTGCTTGTTAAAATGTTATATGCAAAAAATTTTCGTGTCTCCTAAAAGTATGCAGTATCGTCGAATAATATGATGGTTAATTCTAACCAATATTTTTTCCTGCCTCCCATATTGTGCAATAATGTAGAAAAATTAAACCGGCCAATAATGCACCTTATATTCCCTTATCAATTTTTTTTTATCGCATTTCATATAATATTTTTTCTAAAGTAAATAAATAGATAAATTCATAAGCCCTTAGAAGTATGCAGCATTGTCAAAGTAGCCTTAGTTTTAGTTTAAAATTGCTTCTAGTTAAACTTGCGAAAAATTAATGTGAATTTTTTAAATGGTTCATCAAGTTTAATGTTTTCGATTCATAGCCCCTTGAAGGTATGCAACAATTTTGAATTCTGATTTAAGTTTGACTTAGTTTTAGGTTAAAATTGCTTCCAGTTAAGCTTGCCAAAAATTAATATGAATTTTTAAAAATTTTTACCAAATGTAATATGTTTTTGATTCATAGCCCTTTCAAGGTATCCAACAGTTTTGGCCTCATTTTTAGAAAATAGCAATTTTTTGTGCGCGGCACTAAAATACTGTGCATACAATATGTGTGTTCGCGCAACTAAATTTTTTTGCAAATTTATACAATTTGTCAGCAGAAGAGAGCTGGAGAGCGAGCATAATTTTGAGAGTTTGGTAAATGAGAGCTTGCAAATTTCTGCTGGAGGTTTTTCCCCAGCAGAAATTTGCAGAATCGAACAGCTAAATTAAAATCAAATAAATAGCAAAAGAGGGTTAAAGCTGTGTTTACTCTCCTGCAAATTTTTACTGGAAAATTACGCGAACAGACCTAATATCTGCTAAAGCACAATATGTATATTATACAAACATTTTGAAATGTCTGCGGAAAATATTTGTTTGACCCTAAAAGTATGCAAACATTTTTCAATAGAATTTGAAAAAATTTATTTATCTGCATAGTCTATATTAATAATTGATTGAATATGACATTTAATTAGCTATAAACGAAAGAAAATAAATCTTAAATTTTTGTTGTTGTTTTAGTTTCGATCCTCTAAAAATGTTATTAGAAATGATGTGTTGTTAATGCTCCTTCTTGGTGTTTTTTTGCATTAGTTTCAAATTGTGATTTTTATAAATCATCACTAAATGAATGGGTCATGAAATAAGCATAAGTTAATAAGGTGATTGGTTTACTAAGGATACATATAAGTATAAAATGAATGGACTAAACTGAGGTAATTTTGTGTGTTTCTTTTTGAAAAAAAAAGATTGGACTTATAAGACTAGAAAAATAAAATGATTAAGCCTGGCTATAAAATATAATTAAAAGGTAATATTAACTAAGATTGGGTCGTAAGCTTTATAAAGCCAATTTTAGGGGCCTATGGAACTCTAGGTGGATATAAATTTAAGTCCTTAATGCCTAAAAACGGGAGTTTTTTCTTTTAATTTAATAAAAAAAAAACTTTCTCTCTCACGCACACACACACACACACACACTAACGCCCAAAATACGTTGTGTGTGTGGCGGTGCAAAC
Organism: Stomoxys calcitrans; assembly: GCF_963082655.1. NCBI lineage: Eukaryota > Metazoa > Arthropoda > Insecta > Diptera > Muscidae > Stomoxys > Stomoxys calcitrans. The sequence goes on along the minus strand of NC_081556.1, from coordinate 142,091,807 downwards.
CCGAATGGTTGGTTCTGGCATGCATTTAGGAGAAACATTTAATTTGATGTCAGTGCTTTTTTTTGGAATTTGAATTAATTAAAAATTCTTTTTTTTTGTGGTTGCTGTTTTGGGCAGAATTGTAAACATATTTGTTAATAAAAAGCGTTAGGGGTGTTCAGCATTTGTAGGTGAGGAAAAATTTGTGAACTCTTGCATGGTCGGCGCACAGGGGGCGGCAAATCCTTTGGGATTGGATTTGCCATCCTGGCTGTAACGGCAAGCAAAGGCTGTGGTGCAACAAATCGTGAAGACCCCCTGTCGTTTATAAACAAACATCAAAAGTGCATTGAGAAAAATCGAAAAAGAAACCAAGCACACTTTTCTTGTATAGCGTCTTTGCGGTTCATTGTTAGGATCATTGTTAATATGATGGCACATGGGTGTTGGCCACCAGCTCGCACCTCCCACCGTGGAGAGGGGGCTGGTGGGCAACACCACCTTACACCCATTAACAATTGTTATTGCATTGCATTAAGACGGTGATATAAGCGCATTATCTTAATTATTATTAGATTTGACAAAGAAAAACGTGTAACAAAAGCAAAATAATATTAAAACACTAAAAAGAGGTCGCACCACTTCTCCTTTTGATAGGGGGAGTGATGGGGCCCAAGTTTAGTGTACTCAGTCAATGGCTTTGCCTCTGTTACCTTTTTTCCAAGGCCGGTGGAGAAGGTGCTAAGCCTTGGAAATGGTATGTGATTGTATGTAAGAGTGGGTGTGAAACAATGCCAATTGACTAAGTTTTTGATTTTTTTTTGGAGCTTTTAGCGTAAATCGATAGATTCAAACAAAACAAATTTCAAGTATTCAATCAAAAATTTTAGTTTGTTAAAAAAAGTTGTAGTTCTGAGGAGTTTTGAAAAGTGATTAGAAAAAAGTTGTATTGATTGCATTTTATTGCTGTTGAAAGCTTTTTTTTTATGGTTAAGTTGAAAGAGTTGTAAAATAAGTGTGGTTTTTGTTTAGCCAAAAAGGCAACAAGAAAAATCAAAATACAAAAAAGGAATGCAGGCTCTGATATTTGGTTGTATTTAAAAAAATTTTATTTAAAAAAAACAGAAATGAAAGCCTAGGCAACAAGTGGGTAGAAAATGGAAATTGTTCAAAAATAAGAAAAAAATAGTCTAAAAAAATTATAATAAAAAAATCTATCAAACAATCAGTTGTAATATTAACAAAAAATCCAAAGAAAAACCAAAAAAATAATTATAAAAAATAAAAGTTGAAATAGAAATACAAACATATTAAAAATTTGTTTTAAGTTATTAATATTGGATAAGAAACTAACAGTTCTAAATAATTAATTAATAAAATTGCTTTTAAAAATAAATTAATATTTAATTTAAAATTAAAAGTATAATTTCAATGAAAAATAAAATTAAATTAAGTTTATTTAATAAAAAAAAAAAAAATAAAATGTAAATAATTTTTGTATTGAGTTAAAAAAGAATAAAGTTTTTGAATTGTTTATTATTAAATAATAAAATTTTTGAACTATTAATAAATTTAACACTATGATTAAAATTGAAATTAAAATGAAAAAAAAAATAATTTTTAATTATTATTAAAAAAAATGTAAGTAATTAAAATAATAAAAGTTATAATAAATCTAAATTGAAAAGAAATAAAAATAAAGTAAAGTAAAAAATAAATTTCGACAAATTTAAAAAAAAATTTAATTTAAAAATTACGAAAAAAAAATTAATATAAATCAAAGTTGGACTAAAGTTAAACTTAAAATGACTCAAATTATAGCTAAGTGAAGGTAAATTACTTTAAAATAAAAAAGAAATTAAAGTAAAACTTTTAAAAATAAAAATTAAGGTTAATGCATAATTAGAAAAAAACAAAAATTAAAATTTAAAAATATTTTTTCTAATTCCAAACATTTCAATAATTTTTAAATTTTTGTTGTTTTTTTTAATAAATTTTTAATTTTATAAAATATTAAATATATTTATTTTTATTTTTTTTTTATATTAAGAGTTAAGAAAAATAATTATTTATATTCGCCACCATAGGATGGAGGTATACTAATCAAGTCATTCCGTTTGTAACACCTCCAAATATTCGTCTTAGACCCCATAAAGTATATATATATTCTAGATCGACGTTCTGATTCGATCTAGCCATGTCCACCCGTCCGTCCGTCTGTCGAAATCACCATAGAAGGGCGAACGCTTCAAGCTAGTTGCTTGAAATTTTCCACAGATGCTTACTATTGATGCAGGTCCTGGGGATTGCAAATGTGCCATATCGGCTAAGATTTAGATATAGCTCCCATATAAACCGATCTCCCGATTTGACTTCTTGTCCGATTTTTTGCCCGATTTGGCTGGAATTTTGCACAAAGTGTTCCGTTATGATTTCCAACAACTGTGTTAACTATGGTCTAAATTGGTCTAGGACCGATCTCCCAATTTGACTTCCTGAGCCCTTGCATATAGTGTTCTGTTATTATTTCCAACAACTGCGCCAAGTACGATTCAAATCGGTCCCTATCCCGATATAGCCTCCATATAATCCGATCACCCGATTTGACTTCTTGAGCTCTTACAAGCCGCAATTTTTGTCCTATTTGGCTGAAATTTTCCATATAGTGTTTTGTTAGGACTTCCAACAACTGCACCAAGTACGATCCAAATCGCTCCCTATTCTGATATAGCCTCTATATAATCCGATCACCCGATTTGACTTCTTGAGTCCTAACAAGCCGCAATATTTGTCCGATTTGACTGAAATTGAGCATGTAGTGTTTTGTTACGACTTCCAATAACTGTGCCAAGTACGGTTCATATTGGTCTACAACCTGATATAGCTCCCATATAAAGCGATCTCCCGATTTTACTTCTTGGGCCCTTACAAGCCGCAATTTTTGTCCGATTTGGCTGAAATTTTACATGCGGTGTTCTGTTACGACTTCCAACAATTGTCTATAATCTGATATATTGGGTTGCCCAAAAAGTAATTGCGGATTTTTCATATAGTCGGCGTTGACAAATTTTTTCACAGCTTGTGACTCTGTTATTGCATTCTTTCTTCTGTCAGTTATCAGCTGTTACTTTTAGCTTGCTTTAGAAAGATATGGATATAGCTGCCATATAACTGATCCCTCGATTTAAGGATTTGGGACCATAAAATGTGCATTTATTGTCCGATGTCGCCGAAATTTGGGACAGTGAGTTGTGTTAGGCCCTTCGACATCCTTCTTCAATTTGGCCCAGATCGGTTCAGATTTGAATATAGCTGCCATATGGACCCATCTCGCGATATAAGGTTTGGGCCCATAAAAGGGGCTTTTATTGTCCGATGTCGCCAAAATTTGGGACAGTGAGTTGTGTTATGCCCACCGACATCCTTCTTCAATTTGGCCCAGATCGGTTCAGATTTGAATATAGCATATAGACCGATCTCGCGATTTAAGGTTTTGGGCCCATAAAAGGGGCTTTTATTGTCCGATGTCTCCGAAATTTGGGATAGTGAGTTGTGTTATGCTCTTGGACATCCTTCTTCAATTTGGCCCAGATCGGTTCAGATTTGAATATAGCTGCCATATAGACCGATCTCGCGATTTAAGGTTTTGGGCCCATAAAAGGCGTATTTATTGTCCGATGTCTTCGAAATTTGGGACAGTGAGTTAAATTAAACCCCTCGATATATTTATTCAATTTGGCTCAGATCGGTCCAGATTTGGATATAGCTTCCATATAGACCGTTATCTCGATTTAAAGTGTTGGCCCTCATAAAAGACGATTTCACTGAAATTTGATACAGTGACTTATGTTAGGCTTTTCCACATCCGCGTCGTACGTGGTTCAGATGGTACTAAAAAGACCAATATTTTGTTATACACAATTCAACAATTACTTGTACTTATTAGTATTTGATCCAAATCGGAACATATTTCGATATAGCTGCTATGAGGCATAAGGTGTGCATTATTCACAGGATTTTGACGAATGGTGGTTTACATATATACCCGATGGGTACTGGGTATCTAAAGTTTGGCGTGGCCGAACTTAATGCCTTTTTACTTGTTTCTTTTTATTAAGGAGATAACATCCGCTAAAAATTTTCTGATGTTCACTCCGGGATTTGAACCCAGGCGCTCAGCGTCATAGGCGGAAATGCTTACCTCTGCGCCACGTTGGCCTCCACCAAAACCTTATATAGCTTCCATATGAAACGATGTCCCGAAGATACATCTTGAGCCTCAGGAGGGCCGAATTTCTATCTAAGCATATAAAAATCCATTGCGATTTCTCGTTATGACTCCCCATTATCCCTTTTTAGTTTTTCCATTTTGAGTCGTCAAAAGAACTTGACAAATGCTGTCCATTGTCGAGGATATATAAGATTCGGCTCAGCCGAACCTTAAACGCTTTTATTTGTTTTAACTCGCATGGTTATTATTTTTTAATATTAAAAAACTTTTTTTTTTATTGATTTAAATTTATATACTTTTTAAATATTGTTGTTTTTTAGTTTTATAAATATTAAAAATTAATTAATGAATTTAAATAAGATTAATTTTTGAATTATTTAATTATTTTTTTAATTTATTTATTTAAAAAAAAAACTTCTTTTAATATTAAACACAATTTATTTAACAAAATATTTAAACAAATGTAGTACTATGTTTAAAAAAATGAGTGAAAATTTTGTTGGAAATTAAATTTAAATATAAATTAAAAAAAAAAATAATATTATATATGTTTAAAAATGTAAATTTTCATATATTTTTTAAGTGTTTTAAATTATATAAATAATTTTTTTTTTAAAATTGATTAATTTTAAATAAATTTAGTTTATGAAATTTAATTAAGTAAAAAATCACCTACGGAAGGGCAAAATATTAAAAAAATAAACAAAAGTATTTTTATGAAAATATTGACATTTTTGTTTTTATATTTTAATTTTGTAGTATATATCTTTAAAATTATATATGATGTGAAAAATATTTTAAGAATTATTGAAAAAAAATATTTTTGGAAGGAAATATACTATTATTTTGAAAGTTTAAAAAGATTTTGATATATATTTTGTTTTTTCTTTTTAATATTTGTGAAAAAAATTTTTAAGTATTTTTTAAGGATATAAAAATATTTTATTAGCTTTAAATATGATTTGATATATATTTTGTTAATAATCTTTTGATTTAAAAAAAAAATTTTTTTGGGTTTGTTAAGGTTATAAAAATTTAATTTTGCATAATTTTTCCTAAAATAAAATTAAAAATTAATTTTTATTAATAGAAAAAAAAATTTATAACGAAATTGTTACAAAAAATTTAAGAATGCTCCCTTAAGAAATGAAAATACATTTGTTGTAAGTCTATATACTCTATAATCAAAGCATAATCAACAAAATATATTATTAAGAAAGTTAAAAAAACGGATTAAAATAACTAAAAATAAAAAAAAATTTTTTGTTACTTTAATTACTACAAATAAAGTATTTATTAAAAATATATGTAGAAATTCCAAAAATTTATCTTAATAATAAAAATAAAAAATAATTAATTAATTTGTTACAATTAATTTAAAAAGTTCCCTTAAAAAAATAAAAAATAACTTTATAGTGTTTTAATTCGCTTTAAAGTCAATAAAGAAAGTTTAAAAAAACGTATAAAACAATAAAAATAAACAATTAAAAAATTTTAATATCAATAAAATATATATTAAAAACAAGTAAAAGGGCCAAATCTTATATACCTTCCACCACGGAACGCATTTATCGAGTTCTTTTCCCGGCATCTCTTCTTAGACAAAAAAAGGATAAAAGAAAAAATTTGCTCTGCTATTAGAGCAATATCAAGATATGGTTCGGTTTGGACCACAATTAAATTATATGTGGGAGACCTGTATAATGTCAGCCAATTCAAATAAGAATTGCGCACTTTGGGGGCTCAAGAAGTGAAATAGAGAAATGGATTTATATGGGAGCTGTATCAGGGTATAGCCCGATTCATACCATAATAAACACGTATGTTGATGGTCATGAGAGGATACGTCGTACAAAATTGAAGCCAAATCGGATAAGAATTGCGCCCTCTAGAGGCTCAAGAAGTCAAGACCCAAGATCGGTTTATATGGTAGCTATAAAATTTCATCCAATCGGATAAGAATTACGCCCTCTAGCGGCTCAAGAAGTCAAGTCCTCAGATCGGTTTATATGACAGCTATATCAGGTTATAGACCGTTTTGAATCTAATTAAGGACAGTTGTTGGAAGTCATAGTGAAACACGTCGTGCAAAATTTCATTCCAATCGGATAGGAATTGCGCCCTCTAGAGGCTAAAGAAGTCAAGACCCAAGATCGTTTTATATGGCAGCTATATCAAAACATGGACCGATATGACCCATTTACAATCCCAAGTGACCTACTTTAATAAGAAGTATTTGGGCAAAATTTCAAGCGGCTAGCTTTACTCCTTCGAAAGTTAGCTTGCTTTCGACAGACAGACGGACGGACATGGCTAGATCGACATAAAACGTCGCGACGATGAAGAATATATATACTTTATGGGGCCTCAGACGAATATTTCGAGTAGTTACAAACAGAATGACGAGATTAGTACACCCCCATCCTATGGTGGAGGGAATAATATACGTTATAACTTAAACAATTTATCGAAATACTAAAAACCATATAAAATAATTTTATTAATAGAAGTTATATAGCAATCAAGTCAAAAAAAATGTTTTTTTTTAATTAAAAAAAGTAATCAAAATATATAAAGAAATAAAAAAAATATTTATTAAAAATAATAGTTATAATTCAAAAAAAAATTTATTTAATATTAAAAATTTATAACTAAATTGTTACAGTTAATTTAAGAAGTTCGTCTGTCTACTTGTCCGTCCGTCTGTTTGTCCGTCTGTCTGTCTTCCATCTGTCTGCCCGTCTGTCTGTCCGTCTCTCTGTTCGTTTGTCTGTCTGTCCGTCTGTCTCTCTGTCCGTTTGTGTGTCTGTCTATCCGTCTGTCTGTCCGTCTGTCGTTGTGTCTGTTTTAACTTATTATTAAAAATAACAAATTAATAACTAAATTGTTACAGTTAATTTAAGAATTTCGTCTGTCTACCTGTCCGTCCGTCTGTTTGCCCGTCTGTCTTCCATCTGTCTGTCGGTCTGTCTGTCCTTCTGTCTGTCCTTCTGTCTGTCCTTCTGTCTGTCCTTCTGTCTGTCTGTCCTTCTGTCTGTCTGTCCTTCTGTCTGTCTGTCCTTCTGTCTGTCCGTCTGTCTGCCTGTCCATATGTCCGTTTGTCTGTCTGTCCGTCTGTCTGTCCGTCTGTCTGTCCGTCTGTCTGTCCGTCTGTCTGTCCGTCTGTCTGTCCGTCTGTCTGTCCGTCTGTCTGTCCGTCTGTCTGTCCGTCTGTCTGTCCGTCTGTCTGTCTGTCCGTCTGTCTGTCTGTCCGTCTGTCTGTCTGTCCGTCTGTCTGTCCGTCTGTCTGTCCGTCTGTCTGTCTGTCTGTCCGTCTGTCCGTCTGTCCGTCTGTCCGTCTGTCTGTCCGTCTGTCCGTCTGTCTGTCCGTCTGTCTGTCCGTCTGTCTGTCTGTCCGTCTGTCTGTCCGTCTGTCTGTCCGTCTGTCTTCCCGTCTGTCTGTCCGTCCGCCTGTCTGTCTGTCCAACCGTCTGTCCGTCTGTCTGTCCGTCTGTCAGTCCGTCTGTCAGTCCGTCTGTCTGTCCGTCTGTCTGTCCGTCTGTCTGTCCGTCCGTCTGTCTGTCCGTCTGTCTGTCCGTTTGTCTGTCCGTTTGTCTGTCTGTCTGTCCGTCTGTCCGTCTGCTTGTCTGTCCGTCTGTCTGTCCGTCTGTCTGTCTGTCCGTCTGCCTGTCTGTCTTTATAATAAATTAAGAAAGTTTATAAAACTGATTAAAAAATAAAACAAAAAATTTTACTACAAATAAAATATATATTTTAAAAATCCACTTAATAATTAAAAAAAAATTAACTTAAAATTAAAACTATATGAAATAATTTTATTAAAAGAAATTAAACAACAATCAAGTCAAAAAAATTTTACAAAATAAAACTTATTGGAAATAAAAGAAAAATCAAAATATATAAAAAAATTTACAAAATAAAATCCATATGTATAAAGATTTGTTTTAAAGTTTAAATAAGTAAAATCTGGTGAGAGAGTTAATGAAAGAAATTACGTTATCAATAGAAATTAAAATATCATTTTAATAGATAAAAAAATAAATAAAAAAAATTAAAAAAAAATAAAAAAAATAAAAAAAATATTAAAAAAAAATATTAAAAAAAAATTTAAAAAAAAAGTATTAAAAAAAAAAATATTTAAAAGATTTTAAAACAATATTATGTTAAAAAAAATTAAAAGTGGGATAGAAATCTACCTTTTATATAAGTTTTTGTTTTTAAAAACAAAAACAAAATGAAACCTATTTTTTTTGGAAATTAATTTAACGAGAAATCACACATTGGGACGTGGTGAACATGTTATTGAATTTATATCATTCCTGTTACTTTTTTGGTTAATATGTTGTTGTTGTTGTAAGTATGTATTGTGAATCATTATAGGTTACTCAATCATTATCAATATATCATATCAATCAATCAATCAGTTAGCAATTAATTAATCATTCACAATATTCAATCAAGTAATGTCACACAAATGTACAACAAAACAAAACTTTAAAAAACTTAAAAGTTGAAACAAAATGACAATATTTAAAAAAATCAAATTAAAGTAAACTAAACACAAGAAATTGTTGTTTTTGTTTTGTTTCTGTTTAATTTTTCAAAGAAAAAAATTGTATATATATTTTTTGGGTTTTTTTTTTTAAATTGATTTGAAATGAAGTAGTTTTGTTTGAATTTGATTTGAATTTGTTTTGTTGGGTTACCTTTAAAATTAGGTTGCTTTTAGTTATGCCATCTTTGTCTTTTCTGTGCATTCTCCCTCTTCGATCAGCACTTTTTTTCTGTAGATTCTGCAGAATCTAGAACCATAATGATTTGATTTTATTTTTAAAAGCCCTGATCACAACTAAATGTTTTTTTGTTTTTTTTTTTTTTTTGGTTTGGTGGTTAATTAATTTTTTTTATAAAATTTATATTAGGTTTGTTTTAGATTTGTTTTAAAAAATGTTACACACATTCATTTAGAAAAAAATGAAACATTATCGAATATACGTATATATATATATATAAATGGTTTATTAAAATAGATATGTGGGTGGAGCGGGGGGCGGGGAATAAGGATAGAAAATTCTCACAAACACAGTTTTAAATACAGTTTTACGTTTAAACAACATAACGCAAAAAAAAATGAAAACCAATGGCGAAATGAAACAAATAGTTTTGATAGTTCTGCTTAAACTCAGAATAATAATATTATGACCAAAACCTTGGAAAAGGAGATTCATGAGTAAGAGAAATTGGACCAATTGCCAGGTGAGATTCATCAATGAATCGACATTGCAAATGGAATTTTACACTTAACTTTAAAGGATCACAAAACTTAATGCAGCCTTCAAATAGGTTTACTAGACAGTTTTAGAGAGGAAATCTGTCAAATAAACCTTTTTCAAATCTACTCTAAGTTTTGGGAATAATGGTGTTAGATTTCTTTTTTACTTGAAATAATAATTCTTTCTTACTGATAATATTTAATTGTTTCTATATGAGGGATAGTAAATCCCGACCAATCAACCATGTGTAAAATAACAACAATGCTATGTAAAATAACAATAATGCGTCGACCGAACAAAAGCAAATGAGATGCTTACACTGTCCGTGTGCTCTGTTCGTTTTTTTCTATGCCCGCGGTTGTATGTTCCCATGTGCGGTTGTGTGTGTTGCCCATCTAGGCTTTAAATTGCATAGAATTATTTGTACCATGGTACGTATAAGTAATGACGTTATTTTTCTCGTTTTGTTACGTATACGCAACATGTACTTCTAATAGTTTTGAAGAATATGCATAAAGTAAAACTGTTATGGTTGAAATACAAATGGCCCGATGATAAGACGAATTATTTGATTTATAGGGTGCATTAGTCAGCATGCCCGACTATGACTAGGTTTCAAATCCCCATGGGAAACATCTTTCTTCCGAGGTTACCCCTTTGGAAATAATGCCTATGCTGTTTCTGAGGTCTTTAGCCGAAGTAAAAATTCCCTACAAAGAGGAGTCGCTATGAGTCACATAGCTTTGATTCGAATATTAAGTTACAAATTGATTTGGGCACTACTCGTTGAGATAAGATACGTTTTCCCGCTGTTCCTCAATGGGAGGTGTGTGGGAAATTTTGATTTTTTGTGTTAAATAATGGAAAATCTACTTTCGCAAAAATAATCATAAATCATTCGACTAATTTTCGGCCAGTTTGGGATGCATCTAAACTCAGAAATTATAAGTAGTGAACTCATGTAGTCATGAAGATGCTCTACCTGCTGACATGTCTGCCTGTCCGTTGTCCGTCCGTCTTTCCGTCTGTCTGTGCGTCTGTCTGTCCGTCTGTCTGTTTGTCCGTTCGTCTGTCTATTCATCTGTCTGTCGGTCCGTTGTCCGTCCGTCTGTCTGTCCGTCTGTCTGTCCGTCTGTCTGTCCGTCTGTCTGTCCGTCTGTCTGTCCGTCTGTCTGTCCGTCCGTCTGTCTGTCCATATGTCTGTCCATCTGTCTGTCTATCTGCCTGTCCGTCTGTCTGTTCGTCTGTCTGTTTGCCTGTCTGTTCGTCTGTCTGTCTGTCTGCCCGTCCATCTGTCTATCTGTCTGTCTGTCCGTCCATCTGTCTGTCTGCCAGTCACTCACTCAAACTTGAAAAAATCTGCTCAGATTTAGGTGTATCTCCTATATACATAGGAGACCACCGTAGCGCAGAGATTACCATGTCCGCCTGTGACGCTGCCATGTAAAACTTCTCTCCAAAGAGGTGTCGCATTGTGGCACGCCGTTCGGACTCGGCTATAAAAAGGAGGCCCCTTATCATCGAGCTTAAACTTGAATCCGTCTGCACTCATTGATATGTGAGAAGTTTGCCCCTGTTCCTTAGTGGAATGTTCATTGGCAAAATTGTATTGAGGGTCTCGCCTGGAGCCGAATCCAGGCGTTCAGCGTCGTAGGCCGACATGCTAACCTCTGCGCTACGATGGCCTTGCAGTTTAGCAGTCTGGTATAATTTGAGGTCCAATTGCTAATTGTTTTTGCTATTAAAAAAGAATAGGGTGTAGGGCGCCCCGGTAGCCGAGTTGGTAGCGTGCTTGGATTACCAGTGAAGGGGTCGTGGGTTCGATTCCCGGCAGAAGCCTTGGTCTGTCGCTACTGTGGTATCACAATGGACTTAAAATTGTCTAAGTGAGTCTGTAAAGAACTGCCACTCTTACCTCAAATAGGGTGTTTATAAAACCCCTATCAGGTTTCATGATACGAAAGAAAGTGTGCTTTCGGATCTAAATGAAGGAAGCGACAAGGCCATAGTCTGATAATGGGGCCTCAGTATGGGAAAAAGGTGTAGAGATGGGTTGGGTTGCAAAAAAAGTTAAGGAAGTGCAGCCTGGGGCCACCACTGAGTCTCAACCATAAATTGGATGGGAATTTTTGCAATTTTCATTTAAGTACAAAGGCAGGTAAGCTAGAGTTGGGAGCCAAAATTAGTTACCTAAGATTTTTGGGTCAGTACTGACATTTTGCTTAAATTAAAAGATTGAGTTGATTTTTAGTTTCAAGAAGACAGGGTCATAGGCCACACCATGGATGATACTTTGAATCTGATGAAAGGGCAAATTTGATAAAACTCGTTGATAAAGGCAAATTTTGAATTGTTGTTAAATATGAAAAAAAAAATAGTGAAAATTAGCAATAAAAGCGTCGGTAATTTATAAGGCAGCATTGTTGTAGATAGTTTTATAAGCAATTTTTAATGGCTTTAAATCAAGCTTACAAACAAATGTTCATATCTGGTAACCTCTGTGGGTTATTTCCATTTTTTTTTTTTTTTTTTGAAAAACAAAATCATGAATCTCTTTTTTCCCCGGTTTGGGTTTCTGAGTGTGTGTGTTTTTTTTTGTTTAATTTTTGTTGTATTAATTTGCAATTAAGTGTTATAATTTGTTTTCAAATGACATTTTTGTATAACTTCTTCTTTATGTAATGGATTGCTCTCTTTCTGTTTGTTGCTATCGAAAAAGAAGCCAGTAAATGAACTTAAAACTATCTCTAAAATCAAAGAAATTAAACGATAAAAAAAAAATTTTTGAGAAAAAACCTGCTTTATATTAAAACTAAAAATGTTCTTGGATTAAAACATGGTGGTGAATGAGTGAAAAAGTTTAATGATAACTTTTTTTTAGGATTTTTGAAGTAAAAAAATAAAAGTTGGTATAATTGGAAATTGAACAATTTAACACCTTTGGTGTAAAGCGAAGAAAGCTGTTTATGATATTATATCAGTCACCCTATATAATATGCTATGGCATAGTCCTTGAAAATAGGGATATGCTAAAAGTTTAAGCTAGGCTAATGAAAGATCCTCTTAACTATGGATTGGTCATAACGAGACTTCACAAAGTTTCATTGGTAAAAAAAAAAATTTTTTTTCTTCTATTAAAATTTAAATTTTTTTTTATAGTAAAAAAATCCGCTTGCACACATAGACATGGAATACATTATTAAGAAGCTAATCTACCACTAAAGATTGAATATTTTATAGTTTCCTAAAATCTATTACTTTATTAAAGTTTTAAGTTTTGATGTAAACAATGGCACCCAGGGAAAAAATTTACAAATTTTGTGAAAATAATGTAATCCTTAGTTGTTTACTGCCTAGCCTTATCAATAACCTTTTGGGCTTGCACACTTGGGAAAAGATTTATGTATTCTAAGGCGACATATGACATAAAGACGTCAGTGATTTTTAGATTGTCAATAACAATCACTTTTCTCAAAATTTTTGAAATTAAAAAAAAGAAATTATGTTAAAGAGCACTAGCACACATGTGGAAAAGATTTATATGTTCCAAAAAAACTGACTTGGAGTCATTATTGGGTCACAGTTTATCAGCATCAATTATATTTTGCAATTTTTATAAACAAGTTTTGAAATAAAAAAAAATATCAACACACACCAACCACTATGGGACGCGTTTCGTCTTTGGTTAGAAGACTTTTCAACCATATTAGGTGTGATGGCTTCAAGGCCCGTGCGTTGGTATGTTGCATTTGAAACGTATTAATAGCGAAAACGCATCTATGATACAATTACCACATTAACCACACTCGACAACTCTGTCTATTAGCTGTACTTTTCCCAATGCATGTATCTGTGTGTAATGACAGACATTCTTTCTGTGACAAATTACACTTCTTCCATACTACACATGATTTTGTTCATCTGTTGGAAGTTGTATTGATGGCCTCGAATGCTAAGACAACGGCAATGGCTCTCGCTGTTGCTTCATGTGCCCAGATTCGAATCCTGGCCTAAATCTGCCGAATTTTTCATTTTTCAAGTTTTTTGCCTGTTAGGGGAAGATCAACAGTTGAAGCCATCAATACAACTGTTGGGGCGAGATCATTACATTTTTTCAATTTTTGTTTTTTTCTCTTTCGAGACAAGCTCAATGATGGGAGATGCAAATGGAAAAGGTAAGCCATTTGCATCTCCGATCATTGAGCTCGTCTCGAAAGAGAAACAAACAAAAATTTGTAATTTTTAATGATCTTGCCCTAACAGGCAAAAAACTTGAAAAATTAAAAAAAATTATTTCCTATAAGAAGTATTAAACACCATATTCATGGTCAAAGTTTGTCTATTCAAAAAACCAATTTGACAAAAAGGTTATCACTTGTTTACTGTTTTTCAGTTTCATTAAATTTTTGGAAAATTTCCTGAATTAAATAAACAATGATAAGAACTTCTGCACACACAGGGAAGATTATTATAGTATTTCGGAAATAAATTTGCCACAAAGTCATCAGGGGTTCACAGTTCATCTGTATCAATTACTTTTTGGGAAAAATCAAAAATGATAAGAACTGCTGCACACATGAAAAAAGTTATTATATTTCGTAATAAAATTTGACAAAGACCCATCTATAGTTCGCAGATTATCTGTATCAATTACTTTTTGCTAATATAATAAACAAAAGCTAAAGTGGCGCAATAAAGTTTGGTCTCATGAAATAACACCTGAAGTCTGAAATGAAAATTTTCCCCATAGGGGTATATGGAGAACAACAATAAAACTTTAAGTATTGTGATAGGCTTAGAAACACTTACTGATTAAATTTTTTCCCCTGTGGCGCGTTCTGACTTATCAAACAATTGGAAAATATCAAAACAAACAAGCGTGAAGCGTGAAAATGTTCTTCATTTGTGGAGCTTTCGGTCAAAAAATCGTACGGTATTTGATTTTTTTTTACATGGGGCGCATTCCTATACGTTATATAAAAAATTTTAAATATTTGCAGAATAATCGAGCGATTTTTATAAAAAAAATCCAAAAATACATTATAAAAATGTAAATTAAAAAACATCACGTCTTGACATTCTAAGTCAATTTAGCCACGTTCGTCCATCCGTTGTGTTGCTGCTTAAAGCACGTTATCTTTCGAAAGTGTAAAGCTAGAAATTTTGCACAAATATTTCTTGTTAGTGTAAATGGGCCAAAACGGCCCATGTTTGGATACAGCTGCCATAAAAGCCGATATCCCGTTTGCACTTTTTGAGCCTCTAAAAGGTGCAATTATTGTTGCATTTGGCTGAAATTTTGCACATGGTGTTGTGTTATGATTTTTGTTAACATAGGCAAGTTGGTCCAAATCGGTCCATTACCTGATTCAGCTGCCATATAAACCGATCTTCAGATTTGACTCTTTGAGGGCGTAATTATTATAGGATTTGGCAGAAATGTTCACGTAAAGTTTTGCTGTCATATTTAACAGACCTGCCAAATCGGTCAATGTTTTGATATGCAAATTTGCTCATAAATATTCCATGAAGGAACTGGGGCAAACTTCTCATATATCACTGTGTGCTGTCTAATTCAAATTATAAGCTCAATGATGGTCGAGTCTAAACGGCATGCGGCACCTCTTTGGGGAGAATTTTTAACATGGCACAGTACATCTTAATGTCGCCAGCATTAGGAGAGGATAACCACCGCTGAAAATTTCTTTCTGGTATTCTCGCCAGGCTGTGATCCCAGGCGTTCAGCGTCATAGGTGGACATTTTTCTTAAACCCTCCACTATAGGATGGGGGTATATTAAATTCTTCATTCTGTTTGTAACACCTTGAAATATGTGCCGAAGATCCCATAAAGTATTGGGTTGCCCAAAAAATAATTGCGGATTTTTCATATAGTCGGCGCTGACAAAATTTTTCACAGCTTGTGACTCTGTAATTGCATTCTTTCTTATGTCAGTTATCAGCTGTTACTTTTAGCATGCTTTAGAAAAAAAGTGTAAAAAAAGTATATTTGATTAAAGTTCATTCTAAGTTTTATTAAAAATGCATTTACTTTCTTTTAAAAAATCCGCAATTACTTTTTGGGCAACCCAATATAAAGGGTGATTTTTTTGAGGTTAGGATTTTCATGCATTAGTATTTGACAGATCACGTGGGATTTCAGACATGGTGTCAAAGAGAAAGATGCTCAGTATGCTTTGACATTTCATCATGAATAGACTTACTAACGAGCAACGCTTGCAAATCATTGAATTTTATTACCAAAATCAGTGTTCGGTTCGAAATGTGTTCATTCACCGTAACGTTGCGTCCAACAGCATCTTTGAAAAAATACGGTCCAATGATTCCACCAGCGTACAAACCACACCAAACAGTGCATTTTTCGGGATGCATGGGCAGTTCTTGAACGGCTTCTGGTTGCTCTTCACTCCAAATGCGGCAATTTTGCTTATTTACGTAGCCATTCAACCAGAAATGAGCCTCATCGCTGAACAAAATTTGTCAAAATTTGAACACATTTCGAACCGAACACTGATTTTGGTAATAAAATTCAATGATTTGCAAGCGTTGCTCGTTAGTAAGTCTATTCATGATGAAATGTCAAAGCATACTGAGCATCTTTCTCTTTGACACCATGTCTGAAATCCCACGTGATCTGTCAAATACTAATGCATGAAAATCCTAACCTCAAAAAAATCACCCTTTATATTCTTGATCGTCATGACATTTTAAGTCGATCTAGCCATGTCAGTCCGTCTGTCCGTCAGTACGTCTGTCGAATTCAAGCTTACTTTCGAAGGAGTAAAGCTAGGCGCTTGAAATTTTGCACGATTATAATTTATTAACGTCAGTTGGAATTGTAAATGGGCCATATCGGTCCATGTTTAGATATAGTTGTTATATGAACCGATCATGAATCTTGACTCCTTGAGCCTCTAGAGGGCGCAATTATTATCCGATTTGGCTGAATTTTTATACGATGTGTTTCGTTATGACCTCCAATAACTGTGCTAAGTATGGTTCAAATCGGCCCATAACCTGATATAGCTGCCATATAATTCGATCTTGAATCATTGACTTCTTGAGCCTCTAGAGGGCGCAATTCCTATCCGAAGTTTAGCATGAGATGTTTTGGTACGATTTTCAACAACTGTGCTAAGTATGGTTGAAATCGGTGTATAACCTGATCTAACTGTCATGTAAACCGATCTGGGGTCTTGACTTCTTAAGCCTGTAGATGGCGCAATTCCTATCCGATTTGGTTGAAATTTGTCATGACATGTTGTGTTATGACTTCCAAAAACTGTACTAAGTATGGTTCAAATCGGTCCATGCTTTGATATAGACCCCATATAAACCGATTTTGAAACTTGACTTTTTGAACCCTCTTGAATCCAATTCGGGATCCGATCCGATTTGGCTGAAATTTAGCATGATGTGTTTTTTTTATGACTGTGATAAGTATGGTTTAAATCGGTCCAAAAACCATATAAACAGATCTGTGATCTTGACTTCTTGACACTCTAGAGGGTGCAATTATTATCAAATTTGGCTGAAATTTTCTATAACGGCTTCTCCCATGACCTTCAACATACGTGTCAAATATGGTGTCAAAATCGGTCTATAGCCTGATACAGCTCCCATATAAATCGATCTCCCTATTTTACTTCTTGAGCCCCTAAAGGACGCAATTCTCATTCGACTTGGCTGAAATTTTACACAACGACTTCTACGATGGTCTCCAACATTAAATTCGATTATGGGGGCGCCCTGGTAGCCGAGTTGGTAGCGTGATTGGATTACCATTGCAGCGGTCGATTCCCGCCAGAAGCCTTGGTCTGTCGCTACTGTGGTATCACAATGGACTTCAAATTGTTTAAGTGAGTCTGTAAAAGGACTGGCACTCTTTTCTATGCTATGGTCCAAATCGGACCAAAGCTTGATATATTTCCAGTAGCATAGAAATTATTTTCTTTTATCCTTTATTTGCCTGAAAAGAGATACCGGGAAAAGAACCCGACATATGCGATTCATGGTGGAGGGTATATAAAATTCAGTCCGGCCGAACTTTTACTTGTTTCCTGATGTTCTCGCCAGGATTTGAACCCAGTCGTTCAGTGTCAAAAGTGGACATTCTAACCTCTGCGCCAGGGTGGCCTCCATTTTTTTTTTGTTTTGATATAGCTGATATAAAAAACAGATCTCCCGATTTGACTTCTTGAGCCTCTAGAGGGCGCAATTCCCCACTTAGCTGGGTTTCCAAATGGAATCAAAAATTTGCATACCCTTCACCACCACTGTGGTATAGGGCATTATAACTTAGTGCATTTGTTTGTAACACCCAGAAGGAAGAAAGATAGGCCCATTAATAAGTACACCGATCGACTCAGAATCACTTTATCATATGATTTGGATGTGTCCGTCTGCCTGTCTGCCTGGCTGTCTGTCTATCCGTCTGTCGTCTGTCGGTCTGTCCATGTTAATTTGTATACAAACTACATGTCGCAATTTTCATCCGATCGTCTTCCAATTTGGCACATAAATTTTTGCAACCTACTGTAATTTGAAAAATCGGTTTAGATTTGGATATAGCTCTCATTATATATATTCGTCCAATTTGGACTAATATTGCAATAACGTAGTCATTTCTTTACCGATTCCATCGCAATTTGGCAAGATGGATTTTTTCTTGACTCTCGATATTACTGGTGAATTTTATAGAAATCGGTTCAGATTAAGATATAGCTCTCATATATCGCCCGATTTTCACGTATAGAGCCACTGCAAACGCATTTATTGACCAATCTTGCCAAAAATTTGCATAACGATTTCTTCGACAACTGCCACAATATCTAAGAAGTTTGGCTGAAATCGGTTCAGATTTAGATATAGGTCCCATATATATGTTCGTCCGATTTTGAGAAATATTGCAATAAAATGGTCATTTGTTAACCGATTCTCTTGTAATTTGGCAGGAAGGATTTTCTTATGACTCTTAATCTAACTTAGGAATTTCAATGAAATCGGTTCAGATTTGGATATAGCTCCCATATATATATTCGTCCGATTTTGAGATATATTGCAATAAAATGCTCATTTGTTGACCGATTCTCTCGAAATTTGGCAGGAAGGATTTTCTTATGACTCTTAATATTTCCGTTGGATTTCATAGAAATCGGTTCAGATTTATATATAGCTGCCATATATGTATATCGCCCGGTTTTCAATTCTGGAGCCACTGCAAACGCATTTATTGACCAATCTTGCCAAAACTTTGTGTAACGCTTTCCTCAATGACTAGCACAATATCTATTTAGTTTGGTCAAAATCGGTTCAGATTCGGATATAGCTCCCATATATATGTTCGTCCGATTTTGAGAAATATAGCAATAAAGTGCTCATTTGTTAACCGATTCTCTCGAAATTTGGCAGGAAGGATTTTCTTATGACTCTTAATATTGCTGTTGGATTTCATAGAAATCGGTTTAGATTTAGATATAATTGCCATATATATATATCATCCGATTTTCACTTCTAGAGCCACTGCAAGCGCATTTATTTACCAATCAAGCCAAAATTTTGCACAACGCTTTCCTCAACCACTATCACACTATATAAGAAGTTTGGTCGAAATCGATTCAGATTTAGATAAAGCTGCCATATATATGTTGATCAGATTTTACGTAATTTGCAATAATGTTGTCATTTGTCAACCATAGTTATTGCAGTTTGAATATATTTGCTCGAAATTTCATACGGATTATTTAATAACTCATCTGAAAACCACAGCCGAGATCCATCAAATTGGTTCAGAATTAGATTTAGCTCCCATTTTGTACTAATAGGATAGGAGTAGGGTATAATACAGTCGGCACCTCCTTTCCTTACTGTTTACTTATTAGATTCGTGCTGTACTTCCCAAGACCTTTCATTCGAGTCCCATTTTGATCTTTTGGAACTACATATCCCTTTTTGATTTTTTTGGGTGGGACGACCCCCAGACAAAATTTGGATATTAGATTCGTAATTTACGCTCTAATAACTGTCCTTTATCACCCATATTGTCTTGATTGTGTCACATATAGGTTGCTGGTTAATTGACCCCAAACATTTTATATCAGGTATGCGATGCATGCAAGGGTGCAGACACGGAATCCAGAAAACAAATTGCAGATTAGAACTATGAATTGAGCGTTTAGCCTTATAAGCCTTTTTGATCATATTCTTCGGTGTTCTCCCTTGTTGCTATTTGTCGATTGCAAGCCTACTATGATCTAGGGATAACAAGTATCTGGGATTTTAAGGTGGCTTTTCGATAGGCTAGGTTATGTTAGGTTGAAAAGGCGGTACAGATATTAATCCGCCCCAAGCCACTATGGACATACACCTAAGCCAGTAATCGGCTTGTTGTGCGCTCTAAAAACTATAAAGTAACCTCTCAAAAGAAAATTTTAAGTTAGCAATTCCGTGCTACTTACAAAATCCTTAATTGTTTTCAATACTACTCCCCTAAGTTGGTGCATGTCTGGTATTGTGTCTTCACCTAAGTGCCGGTATCTGTTAGACGCGAAAGTCGGGCAATGACAAAGGAAATGCTCCAACGTCTCATCATCTTCCCCGCATGCGCTACATATGCTATCACTTGCCGCACCGATTTTACATAAGTGAGCTCGAAGTCCTATGTGTCTCGTTATGATACCAATATCTGTACTGAACTTCTTCTTACTTCCTTTCAGTAATAGTTTCGTCTTCTCACAATCTGGATCCCCCCATAGAATTTTCCCCGTCCTACCGACCGTTTCGCTGTTCCACAATGTTGCATGGGCATTCGTCGCCCACTTCCTTAACTCGGATTGCGTCGACCCGAAAGGCTTCGGGTTAACCAAGTTTATTGACGGCAGTCCTACGCCAAATCGTCTGCCCTTTCATTTCCCCTTACTCCGTTATGGCCCGGCAACCAAACGATGCGGATTTTGCCATCCTCAGAGAAGGCGTTACTCTCCTTCTTACACTGCAAGACTGTTCTCATAGATAAAGTTTTTCAAAAAACATGAGGAAAACTTAAAAGTCATTAAACTGCGTAAAATCTCCTCCAAAGCCATCTTAAAAATGTTAAAAATTTAACAACATAACATTGTTCCGTGATATCCACATACATACTAAGGCTATGGCATAGACCTTTAGTAAAAACTTGCAATGGTTTTACAAAAGACATAAAAATAAATTACGCTGCCCACAGATATAGTTTAGTGTTTTTTTTTTATATATTATCCATTATACTGCAGTATAGAGCATACTCACATGGAGTATAGAGGCGTAATTCATATTAATGATCAGACAGGCGGCGACTACGTGTGAACGCTTCTCTGACACTGGAGAGATGATTCCATCCATTGATGGTGACGTTGGATTTTTGTTGCTATTTCGATTTCTGTCTGCGTTTCCCCCCCTTACCACCAGAGTGTTTATTTATTTGCTTTGAGTTTCTGGGCAAATGATTTTTAAAGCAAAGTGAATTATTTCCATTTCTCAATATCAGTTTTTTTTTCGACAGACAGAATTTCTTGTATAAGTAATGGCTTTAGAGTTTTTAATTAAAACATTAATTAAAAACAATTTACGAAATGTAGTTTAAATGAAATCACGCCATTATATGGTTTCATATTAAATAAAACATCTTGAGACTTTTTTTCTAGGTTTGTTTGTTTGACTTGCCTAGTTAGGGAACTTGTAATTACAATTACTAATCAGTTCGATATTTTTTTCACTCTGGCTACTTTGTGGCTTACAATAAAGAAATTAAATGTCTAACAGCAATTAGAATTGTAGAAATTAAAATAAATGAATTATGAATATAGGCCCCGTGATACTAAGCCTCCAAATGTGATTGGTTGCAAGTTATGATGGCAAGATTACTTTATTAAATAAAACTAACCACCAAATTCATATGGGGCATTACATAGAAAATGAAACAGTAGAAGAGAAAGTAATTTGTTCTGAATTCTTTATGTTTGGCTGTTATGACTGATCAACAACTATACAATACTACTAATACTACTTAATTGTCCATGAACATTCTATTCAGCGACAATGGTTACTTCCCTCATATCAATGAGTGCAGTCCGATTAAAGTTTAAGCTTAACGATAAGGGACCTCCTTCCTTATGCCGAGTTCGAACGGCGTGCCGCAGTTGGTAGAGAAGTTTTAACATGGCGGGATACCTTACAAATGTAGCCAGCATCAGTAAAGGGATAACCACCGCTGAAAAGATTTTTGATGTTCACGTCGGGATTTAGACCATGGCTTTCGGCGTCATAGACGGACATGCTAAACTCTGTGCCATGGTGGCCTCTATAACTATACACTACTATAGGTCAATTTTCACAAAGGGGAGATAATGAAGAAATGAAAGATTCTATTGATTACTGAAAAAAAAAAATTCGGCAAGCAAGAGATTTATTTGATCACAGATCTATTGTTGGTCTCTAAACTGCCGTAAATAGAATGTATTGGGTGTATAAGTTCATAATGTCGATTTGGATAACATATGGCATAAACATCACTTATGGTTTGTGTCGATAGTAGCAACTATATATGGGATTTTGATACGACAATATCTCCCATTATTATACAGTATTGGAAATATTTACAGTGTAACAAGCAAAAGCGTGCTAAATTCGGCTGTACCGAATCTTATGGATTTCATTTGTCAAGTTTTTTGCCTGATATCTTGTGCAACATTTCATTCAATAAGATAAGATTTTCGCACACGTGAAATTGGGAGAACGGTTTATATGGGAGCTATGTCAGGTTTTATACTGATTCCGACACTGGAGGTCATAGGTGAAGTCATTGTGTCAAATTTCAACCAAATCTGGGAGCTATATCAGGTTTTATACCGATTCAGACTATACTTGATAGGTATATTGGAGGTCATAGGTGAAGTCATTGTGTTAAATTTCAGCCAAATCGGATAAGAATTAAGCTCTGTAGAGGCTCAAGAAGATTAATTGGGAGATCGGTTTTTACGGCTGCTATATCAACTTATAGACCAATTTAAACCGTACTGAGCACAGTTGTTGCAAGCCATTTCAAAACGTCATGTGCAAAATTTCAGCCAAATCGGGTGAGAATTACGCCCTCCCGAGGCTCAAGAAATCAAGACTCGAGATTGATTTATATGGCAGCTATATGAAAACATGGACCGATATGGTCATGTCGATCTCAGCAAAATACTTTTTTTCTTTTTTGATAAAAGGGTACATTTTTAGCACAAGGGTATTTTTTAGTACAAGGATACTTTCTTAGTACAAGGGTACTGTCTTAGTACAAGGATACTTTCCTAGTACAAGGGTACTTTCTTAGTACAAGGGTACCTTCTTAGTACAAGGGTATTTTCTTAGTACAAGGGAAATTTTGTAGTACAAGGGTACATTCTTAGTACAAGGGTACTTCTTAGTACAGGGGTACTGTCTTACTACAAGATTACTTTCTTAATACAAGGATACTTTCTTAGTACAAGTGTACTTTCTTAGTACAAGGATTCTCGTTTAGTACAAGGGTACTGTTTAAGTTCGAGGGTACTGTTTTAGTACAAGGATAGTGTTTTAGAACAAGGGTAGGTTTTTAGTACAAGGGTACTGTTTTAGTTCATGGATTCATTTTGAATAGAAGGGTTATATTTTAGAAAAATTTTTTTTTGTTCAAGTGGAATTTTTTTAATACAAGGATACTTTTTTAGTGCAACTTTTTAGAACAAGGATACTTTTTTAGTTCAAGGTTTAATTTTTAGTACAAGAGTACTGTTTTAGAACAAGGACACTGTTTTGGTACAAGGGTACTGTGTTAGTACAAGGGTACAAGGGAACTGTTATTGTACAAGGGTACTTTTTTAGTACTGTTTTTGTATAAGGGTATTGTTTTAGTACAAGGGTACTGTTTTAGTACAAGGTGACTGTTTTAGTACAAGGGTTATTTTTTTAGGAATATGGTTCTTTTTGTAGTTCAAGTGGAATTTTTTAATACAAGGATACTTTTTTAGTGCATGGTGACTTTTTAAGTACAAGGGTCCTTTTTATAATAAGGATACTTCTTTAGTACAAGGTTTCTTTTTTGGTACAAGAGTACAGTCTTAGAATAAGAGCACGGTTTTGGTACAAGGGTACTGTGTTAGTACAAGGGCACTGTTTTAGTGCAAGGGTACTGTATTAGTACAAGGGAACTGTTTTTGTACAAGAGTACTGTTTTAGTGTAAGGGTACAGTTTTAGTACAAGGATACTGTTTTAGTACATGAGTACTGTTTTAGTGCAAGGGTACTGTATTAATACAAGGGTACTGTTTAAGTACAAGGATACTGTATTAATATAAGGGTATTGGACTAGGTATGGTCCAAATAGGTCTAAAGCCTGATATAGCTGCCATATAAACCATTCTCGAATCTTGACTTCTCGAGCCGTTAGAGGGCACTATTATTATCCGATTTTGCTGAAGTTTTGCACAAAGTATTTCGGTTTAACAATCAACAATTGTATCAAGTATGATGAAAATCGGTTCATAACCTGATATAGCTCGCTTATAAGCCGATTTCGGATCTGACTTCTTGAGACTCTAGAGAGCGCAATTCTTATTCGATTTCTTCGATTTTATTCGATGCACAGAGTATTTTAGTTTGATTTTCAATAACTGTGCCAAGTATGGTTCAAATCAGTTCATAACCTGATATAACTCCCATATTAACTGATTTGGCTGAAATTTTGTTCAAAGTGTTCATATTTGACTATCAAAAACTGCGCCAAGTATGGCTTAATTGGTTCATAATCTGGTATAGCTCCCATATAAACCGATATTAAATCTTGACTTTTTAAGCCGATAGAGGGCGCAATTATTATCCGATTTGGCTTAAATTTTGTATTAAGTGTTTTGACTTGACCATCAACAATTGTGTCGAGTATGGTCTGAATCGGTTCATGAGCTGATGTAGCTCCCTAATTAACCGATTTCGGATCATGGCTTCTTGAGCCGCTAGAGGGCGCAATAATTATCCGATTTGGTTAAAATTTTGCACTAAGTGTTTTGGTTTGACCTTCAATAACTGTGCCAAGTATGGTCCAAATCGATTCATAACCTGATATAACTTCTATATAAACCGTTCACGGGTATAGACTTCTTGAGCCTCTAGAGGGCGCTATTGTTATCCGTTTTTTGTTGAAATTTTTAATTTTAACTTTCAACAACTGTACCTAGCATAGTCAAAATCCTTACATAACCTGATATAGCTCCCAAAAAAACCGTTCTCGAGTCTTAAATTTTTGAGCCTCTAGAGGACGCAATTGTTATCTGATTTGGCAGAAATTTTGCACCAAGTGTTTAATTTTAACTTAAAACAACTTTGCCAAGTATGGTATAAGTCCGTTCAGAACATGATATAGCTCCCATATAAACCATTTTCGGATCTTGACTTCTTGAGCCGCTAAAGGGCGCAATTATTATCCAATTTGGCTAAAATTTATTTTCGTTTGACTATCAACAACCAATGTTCCAATGGTCCAATCGGTTCACCTAATATATCTCCAATATAAACCGATCTCCCGACTATAGAGGGAGCAATTCCTATCCAATTTGGCTGAAATTTTGCACAATGAATTCGACTTTGGTCTCCAACAGCCAAACCAAGTATGACCCCAATCGGTTCATAGCTTGGTATTGTTAAAATATCATAGCAATTCATAGCAAAGATAATGGATAAATCTTTTGTTTGTGTATAAAGAGATATCGATCAAAGAACTTGACAAATACGATCCATGGTGGAGGGTATAAAGATTTGGCCCAACCAAACTTAGCACGTTTTTACTTGTTAATAAACAAATCAGCGCCTTACAACCACTCAGTCAGTAAAGATCTTTTACACATACTCTAGTCTAGTAAAATAATTACCCTCTAAGTAATTGATCTGATCAAGCTGCCCTATTCAGAAGTTTTCCGAGTTAATCTTGCCAGAGAATATTACAACCATTCTTATTTGTGCAAAACGTTTATAATATTATCAAATTATTTCTCTTGATGGTTTTCTAATAAGCCGCAAATAATTGATATTGACTGAAGAGGAGATAAACTCCTTAAGAATTTTATTTCAGAATGAGCAACACTTTTTTATGTGTGAATATTTTTAGTAGGAAAATTATCTTAAAAGTAATTGATCTGAACTATCTGCCACGTTCCGAAACTTATTGAGCTCATCTACAATTAGAGAATGTTACAACTCTTCGCTTGTGTGCAAATCAGTTTTAAAATTACCCAAGAAACTTCTTGATGGTTTTCCTAGGGGACAATAGATAATCGTTTACTCTAAAATCTGGATAAATAATAACCAAAGAAACTTTTTGATGGTTTTCCAATATAACCACCCTTTGTAATTCCTAGGAAACAATAGATACTTCTTTACTGTAAAAGCTGGAATTACTCTTCAACAATCTTCTTTTGGAGTATTATTCAATCTTTTATGTCTGTAAGTCTCTTGTAATAGTCTAGCAATAGTATGTTCAGAAAGTTGCGGAATTGATATACTGTAACATAATATTACAAACCTTCTTAAACCACGTTTCCTAATTATAAAAAAAGGTTTAAAAACTTTTCTAATGTCTTTCTAATATAACTTTCACTCTTATACCTAAGAAATAATTGATATCAATAAAAAATGGATAAACTCTTTCACACTCTTCTTTAAAGAAAGTAGAGTAGTATAAACCTTTTTATGTCTGCAAGTCACTAGTACTAATATTGTCTTCAAAGCAATTGATCTGAACAAGCTGACATGATCAGAAATGTACTGAGTTCAACTAATTACAAGCCTTCTTATATATGCAAACCATTTATTTAATAATCCATGTAATATAAACTCTTTTAATAGAAATCTATTATTCTTCTTAGATTCCTGGCTTAACCGCCAAGTAATAGTTAATATCGTTGAACTGCGAAGGTAAGGGAAACTCCTCAAAAACCCTTCTTTAAGAGTATCGCAACCTTTTATGAGTTAAATTTTAGCTACAGAATATTACAACCATTATTAAGTGTGCACAACAATTACCTAAATTGTTGCAGTTTTCATTATCTCAATTCCCTCTTAAAATATGTCATCTCTATATATATGTGTGTCAAGTGCAAGCTAAACTATTTTTAGATCATGACACTTTATTGCATTCCCATCCTTTTAATTTGCGATAATTCCATTTAGACTCATTGTCATAAAGCAGACTTTGTGTGATCTTCAAATGGACTATTATTGTGTGAGATATTGAGATATTGTATGCATTGGTTGAAAGATGTGATGTGACCGAGACCCCCTCTACTCCCTTTCAATCTCTTTGTGACTGTGGTAAAGCAAACAGCTACTTTTTACTTCCTACTTAATTTAATCAACACCTCATCCATCCCCCATTTTGACACCATGCCAATTACATATCCACTAAACTTGTTTAGTGACCGACCATATAGGAATAAATGACAATGACAACTAGCGGCGACTAGCGGGGGCACTAATGAAGTACTTAAATTAACGATTTTCTTAATTTGTCATAATAGAAAGAAGAAAGCAACATTTAAGTGGAAATAAAACGAGAGGAAAATACCAAACAGAACAGATTAAAGGAATTTAGAATACTTAGAGACTAGTTTGATTTTTTTTTGGGGGGGTTTCTTGAACAACGTTTGTTTAGACTTTTTTCTTGGAAAAATGTAATTAACGAGTAGAGTAAGTAGAAGAATACATCGAGAAAGGGGTGGGGTAGAGGCAGGGAAAGGAAACGACATTTATATAACTAACACAAAGAAAAATAAATACAACAAATGCTGCTAAAATTCGTTTGTAGACAAATAAAAAAATAATGATAAAAAACTGGAAAAAATCTCTCAGGAAAGGAGTAGTTAAAAGCCCTTTTAAATGAATTTCATTTTGAAAAAGGCCGAACTAAAAGCAAGTATAAATTGAAAGGGGACAATAGGGAAAAGTAATGATTTTTATGGCAACCAAGTTTGGGCTCTCTATATTCTCTCCATAAACTGAGAGAAAATTGGACATAGCTGTAAATGATTTTATTTGTGTGGGAAAGAGGTAAAGGGGGGGGTGTGGGTTTTTGGGAGCTTTGTAGAAACCATAAAGTATTTAAATGCAAATCAAAAAAATGCTTTGAAAAATAAACTCTCATCAACATGTGATGGTCGCGTTGTCTTTGTCTATATGAATGATGTCATTAACTTTCATCTTCAACTTCATCATCAAAGTCAATATCCTTAGAATTGTTAAAAAAAAATAGAAACGGTCCTCTTTCGACATGATCTTAAGAATCTGGACATAACATTCAATAAAGTTGTTTGTATTTTTTTGCTTTAAATATTAATATGTTATAAAATATAATTGTTATAAGTAAAAGTAGCATATATATATATATATAGAATATTATAATAAAAAATATATTTTATATTAATATTGTTATTTGTTTTTTGTTTTGTAACAAAAACAAAATTGGAAAACTCATAATTTAGTTAGGACTAAAGTAGATTGAAAAGAAAGTTACAAAGCAAATCGGGGTTTTAATACTTACATACACCTCCTCCCATTGTGATACGTAACGCACCAAACGCGACAAACGTAACAATCTCACCAATGATAAAAGTTTAGCTAAGCGTAATATTCGTAGGGCACGACCGGCATGTAAAATTTGAAAAGAATCGGAGAAGTCCTGCAGTTTCATAATCTTAATTAAAGACATGCGATCTGTTTTATCAACCTACATACCTGATTAAAAATCAAAAATATATAATCCAATGGTATCGATGATATTAAATCAAGAAAAAACCATGTCCTTAAATAATGTTTGGCTATAAGCTTGGGATCCAATATAACCTGTTCAGCGTTGTCTTGTTGCATAATTCCTAAACAGCGTACAAGTGGCGATGGAGGAGAAAGCAAAAATGTATTAATAATTAAAATAAAATATATTTTTAAAAAAGTCGTTTCAGACCTCTTTTAAATTGCAATTGCCATATCAGCAAAAAACCACAAAAGTAAGAATAAGGATACTTTTTTAGCACAAGGAAACTTTTTTAGTACAATGATACTTTTTTAGTGCAAGGACTCTTTTTTAGTACAAGGGCTCATTTTTAGTACAAGAGTACTGTTTAAGTATAAGGGTTCTTTTTAAGTACGAGGATATTTTTTAGTACAGGGGCACTTTTTTAGTACAATAGCACTTTCTTGTACAAGAACAGTTTTTAGTACAAGGGTACTTTTTTAGTACAATAGTACTTTTTTAGTACAATAGTACTTTTTTAGTACAAGGGTACTATTTTAGTACAAGGGTACTTTTTTTAGTACAAGGGTACTTTTTTAGTAAAAAAGTACTTTTTTAGTACAAGAACACTTTTGAGTACAAGGACAATTTATTATTACAAGTGCTCTTTTCTAGTACTTAATACTGTTTATGTATAAGGGTACTTTTTAGGGCCATCGTGGCGCAGAGGTTAGCATGTCCGCTGTTCGGCGCCACAGCTGGGTTCAGACACCGGCGTGAACATTAGAACTTAGATATAGAACATTTTTCAGCGGTGGTTATTCCCTTAGTAATGCTAACAACATTTGTGAGGAATCTTGCCATGTTTCAACTTCTCTACCAAGTGGTGTTGCTATGCGGCACGGCCTTTGGACCTCCCGTAAAAAAGTCCCCTTAACATTGAGCTTCAAATCATTGAAATCAAATCAATCGGACTGCACTCATTGATATGAGACTAGATCCCTTATAATTTAATGGAATGTTGATGGGAAATTTAGTAATTACTACGTCATTTTTAGTACAAAGGTACATATTTAGTACAAATATCCTTTTGTAGTACAAAGGTACTTTCTTAGTACTGTGTTTTCTTGTAATACAAGGGGTCTTTTTTAGTGCAAAGGTACTGTTGTAGTACAAGGACAGTTTTTAGTACAAAGGTACATTTTTAGTACAAGGACAGTTTTTAGTGCAAGGGCACTTTTTTAATACAAGGGTACCTTTTTAGTACAAGGGTACTCTTTTAGTACAAGGATACTTTTTTAGCACAAGGGTACTTTTTAAGTACAAGGACAGTTTTTAGTACAAGGGCACTTTTTTAATACAAGGGTACTATTTTAGTCCAGGGGTACCTTTTAGTACAAGGGTACTTTTTTAAAAAAGGTTTTGCTATACGAAAACTTTAATTCAGCCTAGTTCAATAAGGTTTGCTATAAGAAAACTTTTATTCAGCCTGGTTGAATAAGGTTTTCTATAAGAAAACTTTAATTCAGCCTGGCTGATTGAGGTTTTCCATGAGAAAACTTTAACTCAGCCTGGCTGAATAATAGAAAACTTTAGTTCAGCCTGGCTAAATTAGATTTTCTATAAGAAAACTTTAATTCAGCCTGGCTGAATAAGGTTTTCTAACACAAAACTTTAATTCATCCTGGCTGAATAAGGTTTTCTAAAACAAAACTTTAATTCAGCCTGGCTGAATAAGGTTTTCTAAAACAAAACTTTAATTCAGCCCAGCTGAATAAGATTTTCTATAGGAAAACTTTAATTAAGCCTGGCTGAATAAGCTTTTCTATAAGAAAACTTTAATTCAGCCTGGCTGAATAAGGTTTTCCGTAAGAAAACTTTAATTCAGCCCAGCTGAATAAGATTTTCTATAGGAAAACTTTAATTCAGCCTGGCTGAATAAGGTTTTCTATAAGAAAACTTTAATTCAGCCTGGCTGAATAAGGTTTTCTATAAGAAAACTTTAATTCAGCCCAGCTGAATAAGATTTTCTATAGGAAAACTTTAATTCAGCCTGGCTGAATAAGGTTTTCTATAAGAAAACTTTAATTCAGCCTGGCTGAATAAGGTTTTCTATAAGAAAACTTTAATTCAGCCTGGCTGAATAAGGTTTTCTATAAGAAAACTTTAATTCAGCCTGGCTGAATAAGGTTTTCTATAAGAAAACTTTAATTCAGCCTGGCTGAATAAGGTTTTCTATAAGAAAACTTTAATTCAGCCTGGCTGAATAAGGTTTTCTATAAGAAAACTTTAATTCAGCCTGGCTGAATAAGGTTTTCTATAAGAAAACTTTAATTCAGCCTGGCTGAATAAGGTTTTCTATAAGAAAACTTTAATTCAGCCTGGCTGAATAAGGTTTTCTATAAGAAAACTTTAATTCAGCCTGGCTGAATAAGGTTTTCTATAAGAAAACTTTAATTCAGCCTGGCTGAATAAGGTTTTCTATAAGAAAACTTTAATTCAGCCTGGCTGAATAAGGTTTTCTATAAGAAAACTTTAATTCAGCCTGGCTGAATAAGGTTTTCTATAAGAAAACTTTAATTCAGCCTGGCTGAATAAGGTTTTCTATAAGAAAACTTTAATTCAGCCTGGCTGAGTAAGGTTTTCTATAAGAAAACTTTAATTCAGCCTGGCTGAGTAAGGTTTTCTATAAGAAATCTTTAATTCAGCCTGGCTGAATAAAAGGAAGATTTTGGAAGAGTTGGTTTTTGATTGCTTAAAAGTATGTAAAAGATGTTGGTTTTGTAGATGTTTTTTGTTTTTAGTACTTTACCTGTTCTAAAATTGACTACAATATCTATTAAAAAAATAGTATCACTTAGGCAGTTAAAGGCAATCCATCTTGTGCTTAGATCATCGTTGAAGAATGATATTGCGACTGGCAGGATAATAAGATTTGCTACTAATAATAAAAGCATACAAAGGTCCCAATAAAACCTGTGAAGTAAAGGAGAATTTTTTTTTGGCTAGTTTGTCAATGAATTTGAATTATATTAATTTTTAATTAATTTTTTTTTGCAATTCATTACATTTTTATATGTGGGGTGTTGGTATATCTCACCTGAATGAACTGCATGGGTGAATAACCCAATGTCCGGAAGTCTTCTGACGTATTCTTTCTTTGACCAAAGCCTTGCGGCTGCCAAATAATTTCATAGCCAACCGATTGTCGGTCGGTTGAAACCATGATTGCAATTGACTTTTTAAGAAATTCGCTGAAACTTTTTCCGAAACAATGGGGATGGAAGGCATTGGCTCCTCTTTCGGAGTCCCATACAACGATACGTCATCAAAGTGAACCTGCGCTCGCGGCCAGCGAATTGAAAACGAAAATAGAAAAACAAGACACCAAGAAACACACACATCAGAAATAGAAATAGTAACAAATCAATATATGGTGAATAAATATTGTTTTAATAAATAATGCAATGCAATTTGTTTATAAACAAACAACTACCTATTCATAGTTGATGTGTACCCAACACACACACATACGCAAGCAAGTACATGCAAACATACACTTGCATACATATTGTAATGTAAACATTACGTGTTTATAACGAAATGTTTATACAAAACTGCAGTCTATCTAAAGAATTTAAACTAATAAAGAGGCAAAGTGAAATGTTCCGTGTTTCAATGGGGGGGTTTTTGAAGGGGGCAGTGGGAGTGAGTTGATTGGGTAGTTTGGGGAAATTGACATTGTGTGTGGTGCAAAAATGATGAATGAATGAATGAATGCCTGTCAACGGGGGTATGTGAGTGCGAGTGTTTAGAACAAATAACTCGTATTACGGTTGTTGTAAGCAGGTGTACTAATTCTGAATAGCTTTAAATATGACATGCCATACAAAGTGTTTGACATGAAATGTACTAAGCGCTCTTTTTCAAAAAAGGTATGTTAATAAGCATATTTATCAAACTAATTAATTAAGTATAGATAAATTTCGCACACTGTACTTAGTCTGTTGTGTTATGTATGTAGAAATGATGTATTATTGACAAATTGAAAATAAAATTTATGCAGATGAAGATGAAGATGTGATGATTGATAGAGAAGTGGCGAATACAGGTGATGTGTGTGTGTTAGGTGAGATGAGTGACAGTAGGTGCGTTGAACTGTGATTGACCACCCCATGTTGAGTTGTCCCAGATACATATATATGCCAGAGATATAATGGATGAATTATTCCAAAGTGGACAGATTGATGATGACATGTGCTTTGCTTTGATGATACATCGGCCCACATGCAGCATTGTCAACATCAAGCTATTGTCTACATGCTTAGAGCGGAGATTTAGCATAGGCATGAGATGGCATGTGGGGTGTTAGTTAGCCACGCCCTAAATGTATTAAATAAACCTTTGTGCTTGCCATTTCGTTTCCTTGGTCGCATATTAGTAAAGCCTCATCATCAAAAGCTGTTACCAATGAGTCGGTGCAGGTGTTTTCAAAGGATCTCCTTAAATCGTTCTCGTTGACATTTAGTACAGAACAGTACGAGCATCGAACAGAGGAATCTTCGCTATCACGACGTAAGAGTCTAAAACGAGATAAAAGGAAAAGAGAAAATGTTACTTAAAGTTGAATAGTATAATCATATAGAAAATGTACAACCAAAAGTTAATTCAAATTGGATTTTCATCAAAAAATTTGCCAAAATTTGATGCTTAAGAAACATCTTGTTAAAATTGAATATGCATTACTTAGAAATATTGTTAAAATCTAATTTCTTCAAAAAGTTTCTCCAAAATATTTTACAAAATTTGATTTTAAAGAAACAAGAAAAGGCGTGCTAAGTTCGGTCGGGTCGAATCTTGCGAACCCACTACCATGGTTTCTGCTAAAATATGGGAGCTATATCTAGTTATTGACCGAATTGGACCGTACTTGGCGCAGTTGTTGAGAATCATAACAGAACACTATATGAAAAATTTCACCCAAATCGTAAAAAAATCGCGGCTTGTAAGGGCTCAAGAAGTCTAATGGGGAGATCTGTTTATATGGGAGCTATATCATGTTCTTGACCAATTTGAACCGTACTTGGCACAGTTGTTGAGAGTCATAACAGAAAAATATGTGCAAAATTTCAGCCAAATCGGACAAAAATTGTGGCTTCTAGGGGCATAAGAAGTCAAATCGGGAGATTGGTATATATGGCAGCTATATCAGGTTCTTGGCCGATTTGAACCGTACTAGGCTCCGTTATTGGGAGCCATAAAAGAATAATTTATGCAAGACTTCAGCCAAATCGGATGAAAATTGAGCCTTCCAGGGGCTCAAGAAGTCAAATTGAGAGATCGGTTAATATGGGATCTATATCAGGTTCTTGACCGATTTAAACCGTACTTCTGAATTTGATTGTAACATCCAGAAGTAAGAGAGATAGACCCATTGATAAGCATACAAATCGACTTAGAATCACTTACTGATTCGATTTAACTATGTCCGCCTATCTGTCTGTCTGTCCATGTTAATTTGTGTAGCAAACTACAGGTCGCAATTTTCATCCGATCGTCTTCAAATTTGGTACAAGAATTTTCTTGGGCCTACAGACGAACCCTATTGAAATTGGAAAAAATCCGGTTCTGATTAGGATAAAGCTCCCAAGTATATGTTCCCAGCAAAAAATCACATATCCAGGTAGGTGAGTGGGTAACCCGAAACAAGATTCTGTAACCACTTACTTGTAGATATATCCGCAATAATACTTTAACTGGACATGACCTTCAAAGAAAGTGCCTCAGAGTAAATTTATCACCAAATGACAAATTATGAATTCTTCGTACAAATACTGAAGTGCTAAAAATAATGTCATACCTCTAAACATACTGAAGAATGGAAAATAATAGCTTCGATTTATTAACACTTATTGCTTTAAAATAATGACATACCCGCAAACATACTAAATGTTGCAAAGTAATGAATTATTTTCAAATGTAAAAAATCATCCAAAATACTGGCTTAGATTCAGTGAAAGCTACTTTTCAAAAATAACGAATTTTATTTTTTAACGAATTCAGTTTTTAATACCCTCCACCATAGGATGGGGGTATACTAATTTCGTCATTCCGTTTGTAACACCTCGAAATATGCGTCATGACATTTTAAAACGATCTAGCCATGTCCGTCCGTCCGTTTGTCGAAAGCACGCTAACTTTCAAAGGAGTAAGGCTAGGCGCTTGAAATTTTGCACAAATACTTCTTATTAGTGTAGGTCAGTTGGGATTGTAAATGGGTCGAATTGATCCATGTTTTGGTAATGCTGCCATATAAACCGATCTTGGGTCTTGACTTCTTGAGCTTCTAGAGGGCGCTAAGAATTGCGCCGATTTGGCTGAAATTTGGCACTTGGTGTTGTGGCATGACTCCCAACAACTGTGTCAATTATAGTCTAAATAAGTCTATAGCCTCATATAGCCGCCATATAAACCTATCTCCCGATTAGACTTCTTGAGCCTCTAGAGGGCGCAATTCCTATCCAATTTGGCTAAAATTTTGCATAAGTTGGTTTGGTATGACTTCAAACAATTGTCCTAAGTATGGTAAAAATCAGTCTATATCCTGATATAGCTGCCATATAAACCGATCTTGGGTCTTGACTTCTAGTGCTTCTCGATGGCGCAATTCTTAACCGCTTTGACTGAAAATTAGCATGAAGTGTTGTGGTATGACTTCCAACAACTGTGCCAAGTATAGTCTAAATCAATCCATAGCCTGATATAGCCGCCACATAAACCAATCTCCCGAATAGACTTCTTGAGCCTCTAGAGGGCGCAATTCTTTTCCGATTCGTTAATTACTTTAAGATTTAACAGAATTCTTTTCGTTTTCAATTTTTTTTCTTATTGCTTAATTTTTGGGTATTCTTTTACTTCTTATTACCAATAAGTAATTATTTTACTCATTATAGGTAACCCATTATTAGGTATTCCTACGAGTAACAAGAATTTGGTTACTGGTATGCCAGTTTGTAATGACATGTGCTTATCTAGTTTTTGCTGAGATTAATCCGATTTCGATTCAACTATCTTCACTAAATTTGGCACGAAGGTTTCTCTTATAACTCTTCTGGTGACAGATGAGTTTCATAGAAATTTGTTCAGTTTAAGATATAACTCCGATATATATGATTCCCCTGATTTTCACTTTTAATGCCTTTGCTAACGCATTCATCAATAGGTCTTTGCACAATGATATGCTCTATGGCTCCTACAACATGTACGGATTTTGATCGAAATTCTACATATCAAATTTAAGAAAATTCTAAATTCAACGACTTAGCCTACATATCCAATGTGTTGTAGGGTATCAAAAGGTCTGCTTCGACCGACTTTGACCCGTGCTTACTTGATTTAAATATTGCTTTAAATTTCCATTTGCCCTATATTCAATTAAATTGTCATTACGTCCTTATGCATCTAATGGAATTTTTATAACATAACCTCTAAATGGCTCCAAACCCTCCCCCAACAAAGGCCAACATTGATTGTTTAAAAGAAATCACAAAAATTTCCAATTTGCATTTGAATGCAAATTTCTGCAACAAATTTCATGGCATTTAATTAAGAATTAGTAATGCTTTCATTTCCGCTAAGCCAGAGACGCCTCTAACCATTGTAAACAAAAGTTGAAACAACAAAGCAATGCCTTAGATTATACAGAACTCCCTAATGTCTCTCTCTCTCTCTCACTTCACACCCAGCAACATAACAACACCTCAAAATGAAGGTGAAAATCACAGCATGAACGAGGGGCGCACAGAGGTAGAGTGAGAATATTGGGTTATAGTTTCATAAACTGTCATCCTTCAAAACATAACGAAAGTTTTATGTCCATATTTGAGTACAGACAAGTATGAGTAGCTATGAGAGTGTGTGTGTGTGTGTGGCTGTGGTGTATTGTTTGGCAAAAACTTTCTATAGAACTAAGCACCACACAACAAACAAATCGGCATGGCACGTTTCAAGGCAAAGTAGTTTTACTCTCCTAATGGCAGTGGCTTAGCAGTTATTCTCAACAGACTCAGAGGCAAAAGCCAGAGCATGAGTAATTGTTTGTATTCCCACCGGGGGGGTTCTCTAAAAACCAAGCTGTGAGTGAACACTTGTTGTTGTTGTTGCTGTTGGTGCCATTGGCGCTGACATTATTGCGGTAGGAATGCGAATACGAGCAATTCCGAGTACAAATAACACAATTACAATTTTATGATGAATTTATTTATTTTTTATTTGTTTGTTGCTATTGTATGTTTGTCTATTTCTATGTTCCTTCGTTTAAGTGTTGTTGTATAAACAACATATATGATCTATATAAGAGATATATTTTTTTTTATTGAGTCCGATTTGTTTGTAGGCACATATTCACACTCACTCCAGATCTTGTGCCCACCCACAAGGCACACGCATGCACGAACAAACATGAAGTGTTATTTAATAGCGAAAACAGATTCTTTGCACACATCATCGTCATTGCCACCATGGTTGGGCTTAACGTGTGTGCCATGCCGTATACATAGCACATTCCCAATAAATCTGTTATGACGTATTCGTAATGGAGTGCCGTTTATGGCATACTTTAATGGCTATCGTCGTAGTTCCATACAAATGGTTCGTTGATGTTTTCCAATAAATATTTTATATATATGCTTTGCCATTGGTTTGTCATGGACATGGGAAGGTATTTCTACAGTTAAGAGAACACTTTTCATTTCTCAGCATACTTCGGGGTGAGACCCAATAAAGTCAGTCATGGCCCTTAATGTTTAATGAGATTAATCAGCAAAATGGTATTAAGGATTGTCTATATGGGATGAGAAATGTCAATGTTGCAGCAAATGTTGGTTGCTATACACACTACCCTTCAACATTGACTTCCCTAAGGAGTTCACATGAGATAACATAGATTTTAGAGAAACTATATAAAGGATTGTGGTCACTAGAAGGAGCGGCAAAACTTAGAAATCGTAAATCTGAAAATCTGTTATTCCTATGGGAGCTATTATGGTGTATTTAAAAAAATGCTTGTTTGAAATTTAAATAACACCGATATTGAAGTAAATATACTACTAAGGTAACCCCAAGAACCTAAATTAGGAAGATATATGGTAGCCATAAAGCTAAAAAAAGTAATTATACTTTTAACAGAAGTAGGCGGCACTGACTTGTACTTTTGATTGTCAAGCTTCCTCATAAAAGAATTTTGACATTTAAATTTTATGTTTTTTATCGTTAAAATAAAATTTTGTCTTATATTATACCATGTTAAGGGGTCATAAGTTTTACACTCACTTAGTGCAAACAGTCATGTGTTTTTTGTAATGGTATGTGTAGGACCCCTTTACAGATGTTATACTTTTCGAAACATATGATGCAAGAGAGTTGCATATTTTTGTTGGTTGTGCACTCTTTATGTGCATAGCTATAAATTGTGTGTGAGTACGTGTGTGTGCGATTTTGGTAAATAAGGTCCGTTAGAATTAGAGTTGCCATATAAAAGTGATATAAAAAATAAAAATAAATAAAATAAAATGAAATAAAATAAAATAAAAAATTAAAATAAAATAAAATAAAATAAAAAATGATGTAAAATAAAATGATATAAAACAGAACAAAAGTAAAATAAAATAACAAATTGGTTTGGGCGACCCCACCAATCACTTTTTTCCCAAAGAGTTTTATTTTAGCTCCATTTTGCCCCTATCGGTTTTTCCCTAGGGTTTTTCGGGGGTGGAGCAGAACGCCAAACAGTAAAACACAAATTTGTCCGTCCAAGACTATATGGTCTATATGGCAACTATATCCAAATCTGCACCGATCTGAACCAAATCGAAGGGCCTAACACAACTCACTGTCCCAAATTTTAGAAAAATCGGATAATAAATGTGGCTTTTATTGGACCAAGACCTTAAATCGGCAGTTCGGTCTATATGGCAGCTATATCCAAATCTGGTCCGATCAGAATCAAATTAAATAAAAAGATGTCGAAGGGCCTAACACAAATCACTTACCCAAATTTCGGTGAAATCTGATAATGAATGAGCCTTTTATGGGCCGAGAGATCGGTAGCTATATCCATATTTGGATCGATCTGAGCTAAACTGAACAAGTATGTCGAGCGGCCTGACACAACTCACTGTCTTAAATATCAGCAAAATCGGGTAATAAATGTGGTTCTTATGGGCCCAAGACCTTAAATAGTCAGATCGGTCAATATAGTTATAGTTCGATATAGATCATCTTCGAACTTAACCCGCTTATGGACAAAAAAAGAATCAGTGCAAAGTTTCAGCTCAATATATATATTTTTAAAGACTGTAGCTTGATATCAACAGACAGAGAGACGGAAGGACGGACATGGCTAGATCGTCTTAGATTTTTACGACGATCACGATCGATGTGCTGCAAACGGAATAACAAAATCAATATACCCCCATTTTTCGGTGGTGGGTATTAAAATCCTTAAAATCACCAACCACACCACACACGTGGTTGCTTTGCTGTATAGCTTCGATGTGTTGTGTGTGTGTGGTTAGTCGTTATTTTTATACCCACCACCATAGAATATGGGTATACTAATCTAGTCATTCCGTTTGTAACACCTCGAAATATTCGTCTAAGACCCCATAAAGTATATAAATTCTTGATCGTCTTGTCGATCTGAATCGATCTAGTCATGGCCGTCCGCTCGTCGAACTGTCAAAATCACCATAGAGGTCAAACGCTTAAAGCTAGTCGCTTGAAATTTTGCACAGATACTTAATATCGATGTAGATCGTTGGGGATTGCAAATGGGCCATATCGGTTTAGATTTAGATATAGCTCCCATATAAACCGATCTCCAGGTTTGATTTCTTGAGCCCCTGGAAGCCA
Source organism: Stomoxys calcitrans (assembly GCF_963082655.1). NCBI lineage: Eukaryota > Metazoa > Arthropoda > Insecta > Diptera > Muscidae > Stomoxys > Stomoxys calcitrans. The sequence continues at coordinate 142,052,627 of NC_081556.1, read as the reverse complement.
CAATTTTTGTCCGATTTGGCTGAAATTTTGCTTGTAGTGTTTTGTTATGACTTTCAACATCTGTACTAAGTACGGTCGAAATCGGTCTATAAGCTGATATAGCTCCCATATAAACCGATATCCCGATTTGGTTTTCTAGAGCCCCTGAAAGCCGCAATTTTTGTCCGATTTGTCTTTAGCTTGTAGTGCTTTGTTATAACTTCCAACAACTATGCCAAGTACGGTTCAAATCGGTGTATAACCTGATATAGCTTCCATATAATCCGATCTCCCGATTTGGCTGAAATTTTGCATTTGTTGTTTTGTTATATTTTCCAAGAACTGTGCCAACTGTGGTCCAAATCGGTGTATAACCTGATGTAGCTTCCATATAATCCCATCTCCCGATTTGACTTCTTGAGCCCTAACAAGCCTCAATTTTTGTCAGATTTGGCTGAAATTTAGCATTTAGTGTTCTGTTATGTTTTTCAAAAACTGTGCCAAATACGGTCGAAATTAGCCTATAACCTGGTATAGCTCCCAGGCAAACCGGTCTCTCGATCATCCTTGTTCGGTTCCTAGAAGCTTTGATTGTTGCAGACAAAAGTTTGGCATTTTTTTGGTCGGGGTGGCCCCGGGTACTTGTCGCCAAATTTGAACATCAGATTCGTTATCTATTGCCCGAAAGAGCTTTTATTTGAATCCCTTATTGTCCCTTGGAACCTATATGTCGGTTTGGGGGTGGGGCAAAATTGGACAACATATTCGTATACTACTTCCAAAGACCTTTCATTTGACACCCATATCTTCAAACGGCCCACCCATAGCAGAAATGTGACATTTTTGAAAGATTGTTCTATTTAAAGGCCATATATGGCAACACTGGTTAATGAACTCAACAGCCAACCATGGAGAAGAGCAAGCGCATATTTATGACATTTCTAAAGCTTTTATTCTCTTTGTTGTTTAATTAAAACTCACACACAATTTGTTTGTATAGTGCTAAGTATGTATTTTATGCATATCATATCTAGGAATTTTACTGCCATGCTATGCTTATTGTTGTTGTTATTAATGTTTTAATGAATATGCTGCTACAGTTGCTAATGTTAGTGCCATTGGCATTGTTGCTTGCTTGGCTCTTGTGGTGCGTGTTTTTCTTTTCTCATCTCAAAGTGGTTGTTATGCGCAAACTCTACAAATGAAATGTCATTATTATTTGTTGCCATCGTTGATGTTGCTATTGTTATGGCTGTTGTTGTTGTTGTTGGGGAAGCACAAAATCTCTTAGAATGTCACTCCATTACATGACACATGCAATTTCATACACACCACTGCCACCACCCCACTATCATGCCCACATATGTACATATGTAGAGCGTATGTTGTATTCATATGTATGTAAAGATTGCGTGTTTGTACACGTGTGCTGAGTGTGAACAATAATTTTGTGTTTTTTTTTTTTTGCACAAAAGACGAGGACACCCAGGAGAGGTTCAAGTGTACTTGACACTGTCACTTGTCAATGGGGTTTAGTCGGTCAGTCGGTTAATCGATCAATGAGAGTGGTATGTTTGGCTCAAGAATATACATGCATACATACATATCTACACATACATTAATATATGCCTCATAGCTGAATAAAGTGTATGTGTGCTCTGAGGCTTTGAATGTTGCTCTGAGTACTGACTGCTCAGTACTCATTGTTTGAGGCCAAGCGTGCGAATTGTTGAGTATGATTGAGTGGGTGTGCGAAGGGAGTGTGTCTTCTTAGACTTTAAGTGATCAATCGTGCCATGGGTCAATGGGGGGTTTTTTGTATCTATTTTCTTATGAAATCTTGTCAAAAGTAATTGAATATTGCAAAAAAATTGGTCATTATAACAGCTGTGCCCCAATGTATGTATGTTGGAAATGGAATAAAATGGAAATCATAACCAGTTTGTTAGATTAAATTTTAAAGCTTCCTTTGTATAAGTTCATTAAAATTTCTTTATGCTAAGCTGCCTTACACGTGATATGGCTAATTAAATTTTACCTACACTGTCTTGTCTACTTAGCTGTCATCGAAATCACATAAATCTCGCCTTCCGCTACAGGTGTTTTAATCCAATATCCCCCCCAATGATAAAAATAATAACAAACAAGTAAAAAGGCGTTAAGTTCGGCCGGGCCGAACTTTGGATACCCACCACCTCGGGTATATATGTGAACCACATTTCGTCAAAATCCAGTGAAAAATGCATACCTTATACCCCATAGCAGCTCTATAGATATCATCCGATTTAGACCAAATGCTTATAAGTACAAGTCATTGTCAACCGAGACATCGGTCTATATGGCAGCTATATCCAAATCTGGACCGATCTGAGCCAAATTGAAGACAAATATCGAAGGGCCCAACACAAGTCATTGTCCCAAATTTCGGCGACATCGGACAATAAATGCGCTTTTTATGGGCCCAAAACCTTAAATCGAGAGATCGGTCTATATGGGAGCTATATCCAAATCTGAACTTATCCGGGCCAAATAGAAGAAAGATGTCGAAGGGCCTAAGGCAAATCACTGTCCCAAATTTCAGCAAAATCGGATAATAAATGTGGCTTTTATGGGCCTAAGACCATAAATCGGAGGATCGGTATATATGGCAGCTATATCCAAATTTGGACCGATCTAGACCAAATTAACGAAGGATGTCGAAGGGCTTACCGCAACTCACTGTCCCAAATTTCAGCAAAATCGGATAATAAATGTGGCTTTTATGGGCCTAAGACCATAAATCGGAGGATCGGTCTATATGGCAGCTATATCCAAATTTGGAGCGATCTGGGCCAAATTGACGAAGAATGTTGAAGGGCCTAACACAACTCACTGTCCCAAATTTCAGCAAAATCGGATAATAAATGTGGCTTTTATGGGCCTAAGACCATAAATCGGAGGATCGGTATATATGGCAGCTATATCCAAATTTGGACCGATCTAGACCAAATTAACGAAGGATGTCGAAGGGCTTACCGCAACTCACTGTCCCAAATTTCAGCAAAATCGGATAATAAATGTGGCTTTTATGGGCCTAAGACCATAAATCGGAGGATCGGTCTATATGGCAGCTATATCCAAATTTGGAACGATCTGGGCCAAATTGACGAAGGATGTCGAAGGGCTCAACGCAACTCACTGTCCCAAATTTCAGCAAAATCGGATAATAAATGTGGCTTTTATGGGCCTAAGACCATAAATCGGAGGATCGGTATATATGGCAGCTATATCCAAATTTGGACCGATCTAGACCAAATTAACGAAGGATGTCGAAGGGCTTACCGCAACTCACTGTCCCAAATTTCAGCAAAATCGGATAATAAATGTGGCTTTTATGGGCCTAAGACCATAAATCGGAGGATCGGTCTATATGGCAGCTATATCCAAATTTGGAGCGATCTGGGCCAAATTGACGAAGAATGTTGAAGGGCCTAACACAACTCACTGTCCCAAATTTCAGCAAAATCGGATAATAAATGTGGCTTTTATGGGCCTAAGACTATAAATCGGAGGATCGGTCTATATGGCAGCTATATCCAAATTTGGACCGATCTGGGCCAAATTGACGTAGAATGTTGAAGGGCCTAACACAACTCACTGTGCCAAATTTCATCCAAATCGGATATAAAATGCGGCTTTTATGGGCCTAAGACCCTAAATCGGAGGATCGGTCTATAAGGCAGCTATATCCAAATTTGGACCGATCTGGGCCAAATTGACGAAGAATGTCGAAGGGCCTAACATAACTCACTGTCCCAAATTTCAGCAAAATCGGATAATAAATGTGGCTTTTATGGGCCTAAGACCATAAATCGGAGGATCGGTCTATATGGCAGCTATATCCAAATTTGGACCGATCTGGGCCAAATTGACGTAGAATGTTGGAGGGCCTAACACAACTCACTGTGCCAAATTTCATCCAAATCGGATATAAAATGCGGCTTTTATGGGCCTAAGACCCTAAATCGGAGGATCGGTCTATATGGCAGCTATATCCAAATTTGGACCGATCTGGGCCAAATTGACGAAGAATATTGAAGGGCCTAACACAACTCACTGTCCCAAATTTCAGCAAAATCGGATAATAAATGTGGCTTTTATGGGCCTAAGACCCTAAATCGGCGGATCGGTCTATATGGGGGCTATATCAAGATATAGTCCGATATAGCCCATCTTCGAACTTAACCTGCTTATGGACAAAAAAAGAATCTGTGCAAAATTTCAGCTCAATAGCTCCATTTTTAAAGACTGTAGCGTGATTTCAACAGACAGACGGACAGACGGACAGACGGACGGACATGTCTAGATCGTCTTAGATTTTTACGCTGATCAAGAATATATATACTTTATAGGGTCGGAAATGGATATTTCGATGTGTTGCAAACGGAATGACAAAATGAATATACCCCCATCCTTCGGTTGTGGGTATAATAAATTAAATTTTAAAACTGTTATACAGGGTGGCTGATGAATATTGCTACAATGATGAATATTGCTACATTTTTTTTTCGGTGTATGGAATACATTTTTCTTTTATTCATGTTAAATTAAATTATTAAATTAATTATTAAATTATTATTAATTAAATTAATTAATTAATTAATTAAATTAATTATTAAATTATTATTATTAAATAGAAAAAAAGTTATTACATTTTTTTTGGTAGCGGCTTTCATCAGCCACCCTGTAGAATAATTTATGCTTAATTTCTATTCAAAATTCATTGGAAGAGTAAACCCAAATACCCAGCCAGACATGGAAAGCAAACAAAAAAAAAAATATACCCAAACAATTTATGCACATGGTGTTTTTAATTCTTTTTTATCAACAAGATGCCAAACAGGTTATCAGCGTATCGGAATGAAAACAAAAAAAAAATCATTAAAAAAATTCCAGCCAGATTTATTCACATACCCGCCCCAGTCTGGTAAAATAAGCACTTAAGTTTTGTTTTGAGGGAGACTTATTATTGCCTCTAAGGCGTAATCTGTAGCTCTTAGAAGTTAATGATAACAATAATTGGATAGGAAATCAGGGAAAAAATCTGCTTCTCAACACACACAATCTAACTCACATTCAATGGTGGAACTAATTTTTGTTTGAATTTGACAAGAAGAAAACAAAAATCGAATCTGCTTACTTTAATCTTCTCAAATGTGTGTGTTGTCTGGCCTTTTCAGAATGTTGCTAAGCTAATGTGAGACTAACAACAACAACAACAAAACAAGTAAAAACGTGCTAAGTTCGGCCGGGCTGAATCTTGGGGACCCACTACCATGGATTTTGTTAAGAATTCATGGAAACTAAATTTAGATGAAGAGCATACCAAACTTCTGTCAAACCAGTAAAAATTAAAGCTTCTAGGAACCGAATAAGGATAATCGAGAGACCGGCTTATGTGGGAGCTATATCAGGTTATAAACCGATTTAGACCGTAACGAAACATACTTGGCTCAGTGGTTGGAAGTCACAACAGAAGACTACATGCAAAGTTTCAGCCAAATCGGACATAAATTGCAGCTTGTAAGGACTCAAGAAGTCAAATCGGGAGATCGGTCTATATTGGAGCTATATTAGGTTACTGACCGATTCGAACCGTACTTGGCACAGTTGTTGGAAGTCATAACAGAACGCTATTTGCGAAATTTTAGCCAAATCGAACAAAAATTGTGTCTTCCAGGGGCTCAATTAGTCAAATCGGGAGATCGGTTTATATGGGAGATACATCAGGTTATAGATCGATTTGGTCTGTATTTGGGTAAGTTGTTGGAAGCTATAACAGAACCCTTTTTGCAAAATTTTAGCCAATTCGGACGAATATTGTGGCTTATGGGGGCATAAGAAGTCAAATCGGAAGGTCGGTTTATATGGGAGCTATATCAGGATACCGACCGATTCGAACTGTACATGGCACACTTGTTGGAAGTTTTAATGGAACACCATATGCAAAATTTCGACCAAATCGAAAAAAAATTGCGGCTTATTAGGGCTCAAGAAGTCAAATCGGGAGTCGGTTTATGTGGGAGCTTTATCAGGTTATAGACCGATTTCGACCGTATTAGGCACAGTTGTTGGAAGTCATAACAGAACACTACATGCAAAATTTCGGCCAAATCGAACAAAAATTGGGGCTTGTAAGGAGTCATAAAGACAAATCCGGAGATCGTTTCATATATGAGTTACCAGCCGAATCGGGCCCACTCCGTTGTGCCTTCTTTAACTCTCGCCCTGAATGCGGATATCAAATTCTTGCCATTGTAGCCTATGACGCTGAACGCGTTCGAATCCTTGCGAGAACATCTCAATGAAATTCGTGCTACACTTTCAAATCTCTTTAATTTCAGCCCCATATAGCCATGGTCGGCTAATATGCCCATTTGGGGGTGGGCGACCTCCCATTACTTGGACCTAATGTTTTATGCCATATTTGTAATCTACTGCCTAATACTTTTCATTTGAGTCCCATATTGGCATGAACTTCGAATATATCTGTTTAGAGGAGTTTTGGGGTTGATACTTGTACCCTGGATACTTGGACCCAAATTTTAATACTATATTCGTTTTCTGCTCTCTAATACCTTGCATTTGATACCCTTATTGTGCCCTTGAACCACTTTCGGATATGGGTGGCGTTTTTGGGGTAAGGGCGAGGGTCCGCCACCACCCGATTTCTAAAGATTACATAGCCTACATTTCCTTCCAGACAAACGTACAGAATCTAGGAAATTTTTAACAAAATCGGTTCAGCCAAGTATCCTATAGTCATAATGGGTCTAATGGCGTTTTTGAGTGGTGGCGTGACACCCTATACTTCGATCTGATTTTGTATGCACGATTCGAAATACACTCCCGAATACCTTTCATTTGAGCCCCATATTGCAATGAACGTCCAATATGTCCGTTGGGTTGGGGCGGCCCGATGGGTACTTAGACGTAAATTTTAATACCATATTCGTATTCTTCTCTCCAATACCTTTCATTTGATACCTATATTGTCCCGATTGGTCCACTTTTGATTTTGGGTTGTGTTTTTGGCATAAGGGGGAGGATCCGTCCCCCATTCGATACCGAATAATTATATAGCCTTTGTTTCTAACCTACACAATATGCGAAAATTTGGAGAAAATCGGTTCTGCCGTTTCTCAGTCGATACGGAACAAACAAACTGAGTCCAAAACCGAGGCTAATGTGCCCATTTTGGGGGTAAAAAAAAGCTTCTAGGAACCGAATAAGGATAATCGAGAGACCGGCTTATGTGGGAGCTATATCAGGTTATAAACCGATTTAGACCGTACTTGGCACAGTTGTTGGAAGACGTAACGAAACATCGCATACAAAATTTCAGCCAAATCGGACAAAAATTGCGGCTTGTAAGGACTCAAGAAGTCAAATCTGGAGATCGGTGTGTATGGGAGCTATACCAGGTTATAGACCGATTTGGGCCGTACTTGGCACAGTTATTGGAAGTCATAACAGAACACTACATGCAAAATTTCGGCCAAATTGGACAAAAATTGTGGCTTGTAGGGGCTCAAGAAGTCAAATCTTGAAATCGGTTTATATGGGAGCTATATCAGGTTCTTGACCGATTTCAACCGTACTAGACACAGTTGTTGGAGGTCATAACAGAACACTACATGCAAAATTTCGGCCAAATTGGACAAAAATTGGGGCTTGTAAGGACTCAGGAAGACAAATCCTGAGATCGGTTTATATATGAGTTACTAGCCCGGGCCCGCTCCTCTGTGCCTTCCTTAACTCTTTAATATCTTTCTAGGGTGGGGACACTTCGCCCTGAATGCGGATATCGAATTCGTGCCCTTGTAGCCTATGACGCTAAACGCGTTCGAATCCTTGCGAGAACATCTAAATGAAATTCCTGCTACACTTTCAAATCTCTTTAATTTCATATTGACATGAACTTCGAATATATCTGTTTAGAGGTGTTTTGGGTTGGGGGGCCCCGCCGGATACTTGGACCCAAATTATAATACCATATTCGTTTTCTGATCTTCAATACCTTTCATTTTATGCCCTTGGACCACTTTCGGATATGGGTGGAGTTTTTGGGGTAAGGGCGAGGGTCCGCCACCACCCGATATCTTAAAATTATATAGCCTACATTTCCTTCCAGACAAACGTACAGAATCTAGGAAATTTTTAACAAAATCGGTTCAGCCAAGTATCCTATAGTCATAATGGGTCTAATGGCGTTTTTGAGTGGTGGCGTGACACCCTATACTTCGATCTGATTTTGTATGCACGATTCGAAATACACTCCCGAATACCTTTCATTTGAGCCCCATATTGCAATGAACGTCCAATATGTCCGTTTGGGGGAGTTTTGGGGTTGGGGCGGCCCGATGGGTACTTAGACGTACATTTTAATACCATATTCGTATTCTTCTCTCCAATACCTTTCATTTGATACCTATATTGTCCCGATTGGTCCACTTTTGATTTTGGGTTGTGTTTTTGGCATAAGGGGGAGGATCCGTCCCCCATTCGATACCGAATAATTATATAGCCTTTATTTCCAACCCACGCAATATGCGAAAATTTGGAGAAAATCGGTTCTGCCGTTTCTCAGTCGATACGGAACAAACAAACTGAGTCCAAAACCGAGGCTAATTTGCCCATTTTGGGGGTTTTTGTGGGGGTGGGGTGACCCTCTATACTTCGACATGAATATGTATGCCAGATTCGTTATCTACTCCCGCATACTTTTCATTTGATACCCATATTGTCCTTATCGGTCCACTTTTGATTTTGGGTTATGTTTTTGGGGTAACGGTGGAGGGTCCGCCCCCTTTCGTTATCAAAAAATTATAAAGGCTTTTCCTACTTCGTGACCATATTCGTAATCTACTCCCGAATACCTTTCATTTGAGACCCATATTGTCATGATCGTCAAATAAACATATTTTAAGGGGTTTTGGGGCTTGGGCGGCCCCCCAGCTACTTGGACCCAACTTTTTTTTTATAAAATTCGTATTCTACTCTTGAATATTTTTCATTTGAATCCCATATTGTCCCGATCGGTCCGCTTTTATTTTTGAGTAGTACTTTTGGGGTAAGGGGGAGGGTCCGCCCCCCTCCCGATATCAAAAAATTATATAGCCTATGTTTCCTTCCAGACCAACCTATACAATCTGTGAAAATTTCAAGGTAATCAGTTTAGCCGTTTTTGAGTCTATACGGAACAAACAAACAAACCGACAAACACAAATAGAATTTTATATATAAGATATCAGATTATAGACCGATTTGGTGCGTACTTGGCGAAGCTGTTGGAAGTCGTAACAGAACACTACATTCAAAATTTCAGTCAAATAGAACAAAATTGGGGCTTCCAGGGGCTTAAGATGTTAAATCGGCAGATCGCTTTATATGGGAGCTATATCCAAATCTGAACCGATATGGTCCATTTGCAATCCCCAACTAGCTACATTGATACTAAGTATCTGTGTAAAATTTCAAGCGGCTAACTGCACGCGTTTGACCGCTATCGCGATTTCGACAGACGGACGGACGGACATGGCTATATCGACTCAGAACGTCGAGACCAACAAGAATATATATACCTTATGGGGTCTTAGATCAACATTTCAAGGTGTTACAAACGGAATGACTAGCTTAGTATACCCCTCACCCTATGGTAGTGGGTATAAAAAGCAAGTCGTCTAGTATCCATCGCACTTTGCGTTTACATTCAATCTAATATCGTTGATGAGTTTAGCGGTATTTTGGGTAATAAAAATTAATTAGACACCTGGATGCTGGCAAGTGGCAATTAATAAAAAATGACGCAACATATCATTAGCGGTGATAAAAGTCGAATATAATACATTTTTCAAATAAATTCAGTGCGAATCCTAAAATGAGATTTTGCAAAAAATGTAAACAAAAATATTATTTGACATTAAAAAAAAATAATTAAAAAGGAGGCAAATTTAACTGGACACCGTAATATATGGCAAGTCGTTATTTAGTGTCTTAGAAAGTTAAACGAATGAAAAACAAAAAATTTAAATTTAAATTTTTGGTAAACAATTTTGTCAATAATTTTAAAGGAAATACTGCGAATTTGCCCCTTAACAATTCGATAAGGAAGAAATCACTAATATTTCGGGTAATGAATATGTATATTGAATTTTATCAGAATTAGACAAGAAAATCGAAGGTCAGGCTTTAAGTCATGTTCCTTGAGTGTATAGCACGATCCTAGCCTAATGTAAATGCACACCTGAGAACCAATTCACCATAGACACATGCCAAGGAAAAACTTCAATTCCAACAACAACAACAACGAAGTGCTAAATAATATAATTGGCTCTCATCCACCCACCTTCGATCTTCATGTTTTATATTCTCTTTCACCTATCTCCGGTTTTTACCATTTTCACCACCACCAAATTCACCTCAATGATTGTAGTACGGCCACTCAAATTTTTTCAACACAGTTACAAAAGAGGCGTAAGGCCATGTTCATTGAGTATATAGCACGACCCTAGTCTAATGTAAATGCAAACACCTGAGAACCAATTCACCATAAATACATGCTAAGCAATTACATCAATTATAACAACAACGAAGTGCTAAATATTATAATTGGCTCTCACCCACCTTCGATCTTCATGTATTATCTGCTCTTTCACCTATCTCCTGTTTCTACTATTTTCACCACCATCTAATTCGCCTCAATGATTGTAGTACGGCTACTCAATATTTTTCACCACAGTGACCAAAGAGAGGAGAAATTTTTGTGCTCTGAAAATTTGGCAGCAAATGTCAAGCTTATAGGTGTCGGTAATTATTTTATATTTGTTTAAAGCAAGCAGCTCTGCCGAAAAAAAAAAATCAAATTTACATCAAAAAGAAAAGAAATAAAAGGAAGAAAGATAAACATATTGGATGCTACGACTGCCGAAACCCTATACACACCCATTATGTCATAGTTTCCTTCATGAAAAAGGAAACAATGCATATTTGAAAAATGCAAACGACGCAAACTGCATACCATTGAGAACAGAATTTTGCTTGCAGCACGTTCTGAGATAATTCTCATTTATCTATATGCACAAGCGCCATCAACCAGTCTAAGTGCGAAGTTCATACTCTTTATCTATATGTAATTAATCTACGCAGTGACATACAATTCAGTGTTGCCACTACAGAAAAATAAATTTCGGCCAAAAATTTTCAAAAATCTACTAAATCCGCACACATGGTCGACCACCTCACTGTGATTCGAAATCGAAAAATTCTCTAAAATCTTCTTTAACTGGCAAATGTTTAAAAATATTCAAAATTTTTTTTATAGAATTGTAGTAGTTTAGAGGTCCAGGAAGGGACCTATCAGCGGTGACATTAGATTATGAAACAAAGGCTAAACTGTGTACGATATTGCTTGCTGAGACAACATTAATAGGCTGATTAGATCGTTTTACGTGGATATCTCAGTTTAAAACAAGTAAAAGCGTGCTTAGTTCGGCATGGGCGAGTCTTGGGTACCCACCATCATGGATTCCGCTAAAAATGTAAACTTATTAACTGAGTTTGTATTTGAATTATTTTGGTCGCAAGAAGTTATATCGGCATATCGCCCGATTTTACCATATTGTCATAGAATAGGGGTTTGATCCAAATCAGGTTAAAAATTAGGCTTCTAAGGGCAGAAGAAGTCAAATCTGCGGATCGGTTTTTATGGGGGCTACATCTATTTGAAGGAGGCCACCGTAGCGCAGAGGTTAGCATGTCCGCCTATGACGCTGAATGCCTGGGTTCGAATCCTGGCGAGACCATCAGAGAAATTTTTCATCAGAAAAATTTTCAGACCGATTTTGATGATACATGGCATGGGTGTTGAAAGTCATAACATAAGTCTTTGTTCCAAATTTCAGCCAACTCGAATGAAAATTGAAAATTTAAATTGAAAAATCAAGAAGTCAAATCGGGTTTATAAGGGCCTTGTACCTTGTACTACGACGGAAGGACGTGGCATGACGATCAAGAATATATATACGATCAAGAATATATATACTTTCTGGGGTCTGAGATCAATATTTTGAGGTGTTGCAAACGTATTGACTAGTTTAGTATACCCCCATCCTATGGTGGTGGGTATAAAAAGCCTGCTGACTAATTGGGTGTAATAGAAATCGCAACGAGTTGGAAACGTTTCCCTATTTAGTTAGTTTTCTAATTTTTATACCCACTACCGAAGGATGAAGGTATACTCATTTTCTCATTCCATTTGCGACACATCGAAATATCAATACCTATAAAGTTTATATATTCTAGATCAACGTAAAAATTTAAGACGATTTAGCCATGTCCATCCGTCTGTCTGTTGAAATCACGCAACAGTCTTCAAAAATAGAGATATTGAGCTCAAAATGTGCACAGATTTTTTTTTCTGTCCATAAGCAGGTTAAGTTCGAAGATGGGCTACATCGGACTATATTTTGATATTGCCCCCATATAGACCGATCCGCCAATTTAGGGTCTTAGGCACACAAAAGCCACATTTATTATCCGATTTTGCTGAAATTTGGAACAGTGAATTGTGTTAGGCCCCTGGACATCCTTCATCAATTTGGCCCAGATCGGTCCAGATTTGAATATAGCTGTCATATAGACTGATCCGCCGATTTAGGGTCTTAGGTCCATAAAAGGCACATTTATTGTCCGATGTCGCCGAAATTTGGAACAGTGAGTTAAGTTAGTCGCTTCGATATCCCTCTTCAATTTGGCTCAGATCGTTCCAGATTTGGATAAAGCGGTCATATGGACCGATCTCCCGATTTAAGGTCTTACGCCCATAAAAGGCGCATTTGTTATCCGATTTTGCTGAAATTTGGGACAGTGAGTTGTGTTAGGCCCTTGGATATCTTTTTTCAATTTGGACCAGATCAGCCCAGATTTGGATATAGCTGCCATATAGACCGATCTGCCGATTTATGGTTTTCGGTCCATAAAATGCTCATTTATTATCCGATTTTGCTGAAATTCGTGACAGAGAGTTGTGTTAGGCATTTCGATATCCTTCTTCAATATGGCCAAGATCGGTCCAGATTTGGATATAGCTGCCATGTACACCGATCCTTCTATTTAAGGTCTTAGGCACATAAACGCCACATTTATTATCCGATTTTGCTGAAATTAGGGACAGTGAGTTAAGTTAAGCCCCTCGACATATTTCTGCAATTTGGCTCAGATCGGCTCAGAGTAGGATATAGCTGCCATATAGACCGACCTCTCGATTTATGGTTTTGCGCCCATAAAATGCCCATTTATGATCCGATTTTCCTGAAATTTGGGACAGTGAGTTGTGTTAGGCCCTTCGACATCCTTTTTCAATTTGGCCGAGATCGGCCCAGATTTGGATATAGCTGCCATATAGACCGACCTCTCGATTTAAGGTGGTGGGCCCATAAAAGGCGAATTTATTGTCCGATTTTGGTGAAATATCGGACAATGAGTTGTGTTAGGCCTCTCGACATATTTCTGCAATTTGGGTCAGATCGGTCCAGATTTGGATATAGCTGCCATGTACACCGATCCTTCTATTTAAGGTCTTAGGCACATAAAAGCCACATTTATTATCCGATTTTGCTGAAATTTGGGACAATGAGTTAAGTTAAGCCCCTCGACATATTTCTGCAATTTGGGTCAGATCGGTCTAGATTTGGATATAGCTGCCATATAGACCGATCTCTCGATATAAGGTTTTGGGGCCATAAAAGTCCCATTTATTGTCTGATTTTACCAAAATTTTGGACAGTGAGTTGTGTTAGGTTGTTCGACATTTTTCTGCATCTTGGCCCAAATCGGTAAAGATTGGGATATAGCTGACATATAGACCGATCTCTCGATTTGAGGTTTTGGGGCCATAAAAATCGCATTTATTGTTCGATTTCGCCGAAATTTGGGACGGAGGGTTATGTTATGCTCTTCGACATTTTTCAGCAACTTGGCTCACATCGGTCCAGATTTGGATATATCTGTCATATAGACCGATATCTTAATTTAAAGTCTTGGCCTCATAAAGACGCATTTATAATCTGATTACACTGAAATTTGACATCGTGACTTATGTTAGGCTTTTCGACGGCCAAGTCGTATATGGTTCAGATATTTCGATATAGCTGCTATGGGGCATAAGGTATGCATTTTTTCACCGGATTTTGACGAAAGGTGGCTTAGATATATACCCGAGGTGGAGGGTATCCAAAGTTCGGCCCGGCCGAACTTGACGCTTTTTTTACTTGTTTATAAGCATTCTTCCTTTTAGCAAAACCCTCTTCAGATAACTTCACCGAATAAAGAAATAGATATCATACAAATTATTTTACCTGCCTATATCTTGTTTACTGATTTTTTTATGGTATTGTTATAATTGGTATTGTGATGGTTTCCTGTGATTTTTTTCGTTATTAATTGAACAAGGCGCTTGCTTAGGTTGTTGACTACAAATGCCTATGGCTGGTTGTGGCTGTAGAAGTTTTTAGTTTGGTTTGCTGGGCACAGAAACACTTGACATGATTGAAACAACAATTTGCACAGCACCAGTTCGATACTGATTTGAATTTCAATTTGAAATTCAGCAATAGACAACTAGACAGCAGCAAAAGTTTTTATGACGATTATGATGTTTGAAATTTTTTTCTTTTTGTATACACATTTGTGGAATTTTATTTTTGTTTTTTTTTTTTTTTTTTTGGTCGATTGATATGAAATTCATCAGTCAATTTGTAAAAATTCGCATTAAAACAAACAAAAATGCAGCTAACAACCTGTGTCTTCTGTTGACCTTGGTTGAGGAAGTACTCTTGGGAACTGGCACAAGTGGTTTGGTGCTGTAACGCGAAATCAATTAAGAAGTCATGGTTGGGAATATGGTTCCCCCACCATCCCTCTCAGCATTGATAAGGGCCGCAAACAAATTATTGTTATTAAAATTTCAAAAAACAAAGTTTTTATTTCTTGGTGTTGCTGGCAATGCCAACAACTATAACATCAAAGTAACCTAAACTACAGATTTTCAATCAATTCATAGTAGGGCAAGCAGTCAGGTAGGCAATCTTTCAGTGATTTTCATTTATGTCAATGGATGTATGTTCCTTTCTTTTAAATATTTAATGTGGCATTCAACGTCAACAGTTTGTTGTTTTTTTGTTTCTCCCCCTATTACTGGTGAATTTTAGTTTTGCGGTTCATATCTTCTTTCATAGATGTAGAGACATTGATATATGTTTGCTGTATGCCTGTTTTTTTACATAGCCTTTGTAGCTGTTGTGAGTTGGGAGGGTGACATGGTTATTCATTCATTCATTTATTATATGGACCATTTATCATTGGGAGAATATGAAACTGGTATCAACCAGATGAAGTTTGTCTGATATGGCTGGTGTATAACTCTATAGTTTTGGTGATATTTAATACAAGTTTTGACTTCTATGAAAAAAGGTATGTTTTTAAAATAAAGACCCGATTGATTCAAAACATTTTGCCATTGGGCTCCAAAGTATGTGACATTCTCCTTTCATGTTTTGGGAGAAACTGGGTTTATAATCACTGCAGTGTGTTATAAATTTGGACATTGCGGAGTGTGGCAATAGTTATTATTTTTCTGAAACATATGCTGAAATTTGATATTCAATTTGTCTCTGATCGGTCCAGATTTCGATATAGCAGCCATATAGACCGATCTCTCGATTTTAGGTTTTGCGCCCATAAAAGGCGTATTTATTGTCCGATGTCGCCTAAATTGGAAGCAGTACGTTATGTTAGGTCCTTCGGCATCCTTCTTCAGTTTGGCTCAGATCGGTTCAGATATGGATATAGCTGTCGATCCTTCGACTCAAGGTTTTGGGTTCATAAAAGGGGCATTTATTGTCCAATGTCGCCGAAATTTGGGAAAGTGAGTTAAGTTAGGACCTTCGACATTCTTCTTCAATTTGGCTCAGATCGGTCTAGATTTGGATATAGCTGACATATAGACCGATGTATCGATTTAAGGTTTTGGGGCCATAAAAGCCATATTTATTATCCGATTTCGCCGAAATTTGGAACAGTGAGTTGTGTAAGGCCCTTCAACATTCTTCTTCAATTTGGCTCAGATCGATCCATATATAGATTGGTTCAGATTTGGATATAGCTGCCATATAGAGCGATCTCTCGATTTAGCGTTTTGGGCGCATAAAAGGCGCATTTATTTTCCGATGTCGCCGAAATTCGGGACAGTGAGTTGTGTTAGACCTTTCGACATACTTCTGCAATATGGCACAGATCGGATCAGATTTCGATGTAGCTGCCATATAGACCGATATCTCGATTTAAGGTTTTGGGCCTATAAAAGGTGCATTTATTGTCCAATGACGCCGAAATTTGGGACAGTGAGTTAAATTAGGCCCCTCGACATTTTTCTGCAACTTGGCTTAAATCGGTCCTGAATTGAATGCAGCTGCCTGAATTGGATGTAGAAGTCAATGCGTAAAATTTCAGTCCATTCGAATAAGAAATGCGCCCTTTAGTGAGATGGGTTTATATGGGAGCTGTATCAGGCTAAAGACCGATTTAGATCATATTAGACACGTATGTTGAAGGTAATGGGAGAAGCCGTTGTACAAAACTTCAGCCAAATCGGATAATAGTTGCGCCCTCTAGAGGCTCAACAAGTCAAGACTCCAGATCGGTTTATATGCCAGCTATATCAGGTTATGAACAGATTCGAACCATACTTAGCACAGTTGTCGAAAGTCATAACAAAACACAACATGCATGGGGTCTCAGACTAATATTTCGAGGAGTTACAAACAGAATGACGAAATAAATATACCCCCTTCCTATGGTAGCGCCGTAGCGCAGAGGTTAGCATGTCCGCCTATAACGCTGAACGCCAGGGTTCTAAAACTGGCGAGACCATCAGAAATTTTTTTTTCAAACCAGCAGAAAAAAAGCTTCTAGGAACCGAACAAAGATGATCGAGAGATCGATTTATATGGGAGCTATATCAGATTATAGATCAATTTGGACTGCACTTGGCACAGTTGTTGGAAGTCATAATATAACACTATGTGCAAAATTTTAGCCAAATCAGCCAAAAATTGTGGCTTCCAGGGGCTCAAGAAGTCAAATCGGGACATCGGTTTATATGGGATCTATATCGGGTTATGGACCGATTTGGACTGTACTTGGCACAGTTGTTGGAAGTCATAACAGAACACTAAATGCAAAATTCTAGCCAAATCGGACAAAAATTGTGGCTTCCAGGCGCTCAAGCCAAAGTCAAATTGGCAGATCGGTTTATATGGAAGCTATATCAGGCTACCAACCGATTTGAACTGTACTAAGCACAGTTGTTGGAAGTCATAACGAAACACTACATTCTAAATTTCAACCAATTCGGACAAAAATTGCAGTTTCCAGAGGCTCTAGAAGTCAAATCGGGAGAAAGGTTTCTATGACAGCAATTTAGCCAAATCGGAAAATAATTGCGGCTTGTAAGGACTCAAGAAGTCAAACCGGTAGATCGGTTTATATGGGAGCTATATCAGGTTATAGACTAATTTGTACCGTACTTGGCACAGTTGTTGGAAGTCATAACAGAACACCACATGCAAAATTGCTGCCAAATTCAACAAAAATTGCTTCTTTTAAGGGCTCAAGAAGTCAAATCGGGAGATCGGTTTATATGGGTGCTATATCTAAATCTGAACCGATATGGCCCATTTGTAATTCCCAATGACCTACATAAATAGTAAGTATCTGTGCGAAATTTCGAGCTCTACGTGTTCGATCACTATCGTGATTTCGACAGACGGACGGATGGACATGACTACATTCAGACTCAGAATGTCGAGACGAACAAGAATATATATGCTCTATAGGGTCTTAGATTAATATTTCGAGGTTTTACAAACGAAATGACTAGATTAGTAAACCCCCATCCAAGGGTAGTGGATTATGAAATGTAACAGAAAATTTGTCTTTGTTCTTAGAAAAAAAAAAAAAAAAATTCCGGACCCCCCTTGGCTACGTCCCTGGCTGCTATGTAAACCGATCTTTGGTCGTGACTCCTTGATCCTTATAGAGCGCAATTCTTACCCCGTATTTGACTTCTTCAGCCCTTAGAAGCCTCAGATTTTCACCTGATTGGCTATAATTTGGAAAAAAAACTTGAGATATGACTATCAACGTCCTTGCCAAGTATGATCTCAATCGGTCTATAAATGGATATAGCCCCCATATAAACCGATCACGGGATTTGACTTATTGAGCCCTTAGAAACCTCAATTTTCATTCGATTTGGCTTAAATTTGGAAGAAAGACTTGAGTTATGACTTCCAATATCCATGCCAAGTATGATCCGATTCGGTCAATAAACAGACATAGCCCCCATGTAAACCGATCTCCGGTTTTTACTTCTTCAGCCCTAAGAAGCTTCAATTTTTACCAGCTTTGGCTGAAATTTGCCCCAAAAACCCTGTCCATATAGACCGATCCGCCGATTTAGGGTCTTAGGCCCATAAAAGCCACATTTATTATCCGATTTTGCTAAAATTTGGGACAGTGAGTTGTGTTAGGCTCTTCGTCAATTTGGCTCAGATCGGTCCAGATTTGGATATACCTGCCATATAAACCGATCCTCCGATTAAGGGTCTATGGTCCATAAAAGCCCCATTTATTATCCGAATTTGCTGAAGTTTGGGACAGTGAGTTCTTTCAGGCCCTACGACATCTTTCTTCAATTTGGCTCAGATCGGTTCAGATTTGGATATAGCTGCCATATAGACCGATTTCTTGATTTAAGGTTTTTGGCCCATAAAAGGCACATTTATTGTCCGATGACGCCGAAATTTGGGACAGTGAGTTGTGTTAGGCCCTTAGACATTTTTCTTTAATTTGGCCCATATCGGTCCAGATTTGGATATAGCTGCCATATAGGCCGATCTCTCGATTTAAAGTTTTGGGCCCATAAAAGATGCATTTATTGTCCGATGACGCCGAAATTTGGGACATTCAGTTGTGTTAGGCCTTTCGACATTCTTCTTTAATTTGGCTCATATCGGTCCAGATTTGGATATAGCTGCCATATAGACCGATCTCTTGATTTAAGGTTTTGGGCCCATAAAAGGTGTATTTATTGTCCGATGACGCCGAAATTTGGGACAGTGAGTTGTGTTAGGCTCTTCAACAACTTTCTGCAATTTGGCCCAGATCGGTTCAGATTTGGATATAGCTGCCATATAGACCGATCTCTCGTAAAGGGTTGGACCCATAAAGGGCGCATTTATTGTCCGATGTCGCCGAAATTAGGGACAGTGAGTTGTTTTAGGCCCCTCGACAGTCCTCTTTAATTTGGCCTTGATCGGTTCAGATTTGGATATAGCTGCCATATAGACCGATCTCTCGATTTAAAGTCTTGGCCTCACAAAAGGACATTTATAATCCGATTTCGCTGAAATTTGGCACAGTGACTTATGTTAGCCTTTTCGACATTCGTGTCGCATACAGTTTAGTTCGGACCATATTTCGATATACCTGCTATGGGGGTATAAATTATGCATTTTTCACCGGATTATGACGAAAGGTGCTTTACATATATACCTGAGGTGGTGGCTATCCAAAGTTCAGCCAAGCCGAACTTAACGCCTCTACTTGTTTTTCTAAAACTTTTTGTTACATAAATTTAAAAATATTAAGTGTTCGTAGTCGACTCTGCAGTTGGAGTCCAGCAATCTTCTTGGAGTCGCGTACCGTGCGTTTGTTTTTTTTTTTTTTTTTGAACTCATTTCTCTGAATTTCTATTTCACAATTAGTCAGTTTTGTCCACCTAAACTGTGGTTAGTCTGTCATGTGAACCAATTTTTCATTTAAAATTATTATCAAAGGAAACCATGAGTCGCTGTAAGGTGCAAAAATATATAAAATAATGTTTGTCTATTGGTTTTGGTCACATTAATGTTTTGTTAAGACAAACAAATCATACATTGTGAATCACTATGAGTCACAATTCCCATGAGAAAGAACTTCAACCTAACGATGAATAAAGCCTTAACTCAAAAATTGCACACTCACATCGTTAAAACCAAAAATCACCCAAGTAAATAAGACAAAACTTGATTTTTGTTACTAAGCCAAGTTTACAATTTCAGCTACCGCGCAATGCAGATGCATTCACAAACAAACATACCACAATAAATATTTATAAACCACTCCTCTACACCCTGTGTCAAAGGCTTTGTGCCTCTAGTGTGAACTAATTTGATATTCATAACTAACACCTAAACTGGGTTCACTCACTCTGATGGTGATATTAAAATGATAATGATACCCAAATTTATTCTTTGGGTATTTTTGGAAGAAAACTCTAAAGAAACCACAGAGCTGATACCATTAAATTCAAACAACAATCAAAACTAAAAACATATTAATCTTCGGAGAAGCAAAATTTTTGCTTTAAGATTTTATATTTTTACGCTTGAATATGAAATCAAAATCCCATAAAGTTGTTTACTTCCCTTGCTGAATAATCATGTGACGAATTTTATGCCACATTTCCATAATTTCTCTTGCTTTAAGAGGTTGCAACGGTAAATGTTAAGCTTAGAGATTGACATATAAAACAAGTAAGAGCGTGCTAAGTTCGGCCGGGCCGAATCTTAAATACCCTCCACCATGTATTGCATTTGTCGAGTTCTTTGCGCAGTATCTCTTTTCAGGCAAACTAAGCCTAATAAATAAGGACTGTTATGCTATTAGATCTGTATCAAGTTATAGTCTGATTCGGACCAGAAATGAATTGAATGTAGAAATTGTGTAATATTTCAGTACATTTGGATAAGAATTGCGCCTTGTAGGGGCTCAAGAAGCAAAATCGGGAGATAGGTTTTTATGGGAGCTGTATCAAGCTATAGATCGATTCAGACCACATTGCACAAATATATTGAAAGTCATGAGAGAAGCTGTTATACAAAATATGTGCTATATCAGATGAGAATTGCGCTCTCTAGAGGCTCAAGAAGTCAAGATGCTAGATCGCTTTGTATGGCAGCTATATCTGGTTATGTACCGATTTGCGCCATACTCATCACAGTTTTTAGAAGTCATATCAAAACCCCTCACGCAAAATTTTAGCCAAATCGGATGATAATTGCGCCCTCTAGCGGCTCAATAAATCAAAATCCAAGTTCGGTTTATATGGCACCTATACCGGGTTATGGACCGATTTCGACCATACTTCGCATAAATATTGAAAGTGATACCAAAACACCACTTGTAAAATTACAGTCAAATCGGATAAGAATTGCGCCCTCTAGAGGCTCAAGAAGTCAAGACCCAAGATCGGTTTATATGGCAGCTACATCAGGCTATGAACCGATTTCGACCATACTTAGCACAGTTGTTGGTAGTGCTAATAAAAAACCTCACGCAAAATTTCAACCAAATTGGAGAAGAACTGCGCGCTCTAGAGGCTCAAGAAGTCAAGACCCAAGATCGGTTTATATGGCAGACATATCAGGTTATTGACCGATGTCAACCATACTCAGTGCAGTTGTTGGAAGACACAATAAAACACCTCACACAAAATTCCAACCAAATCGGATAAGAATTCCGTCCTCTAGTGGCTCAAGAAGTCAAGATCCAACATCGGTTTATATGGCACCTATACCAGGTTATTGACCGATTTGGACAATACTTCGGTTTATATGGCACCTATACCGGGTTATGGACCGATTTCGACCATACTTCGCATAAATATTGAAAGTGATACCAAAACACCACTTGTAAAATTACAGTCAAATCGGATAAGAATTGCGCCCTCTAGAGGCTCAAGAAGTCAAGACCCAAGATCGGTTTATATGGCACCTATACCAGATTATGGACCGATTTGGACCAAACTTCGCATAAATGTTGAAAGTGATACCAAAATACCACGTGCAAAATTACACCCAAATCGGATAAGTATTGCGAGTTCTAATAGCTCAAGAAGTCAAGACCGCAGATCGGTTTAAATGGCAGCTACATTAGGCTATAAACCGATTTCGACCATACTTAGCACAGTTGTTGGAAGTGATATTAAAACACTACGTGCAAAATCTCAGTCAAATTAGAGGAGAATTGCGCCCTCTAGAGGCTCAAGAAGTCAAGACCCCAGATCGGTTTATATGACAGCTATATCAAAACATGGACCGATTTGGCCCATTTACAATCCCAACCGACCTACACTAATAAAAAGTATTTGTACAAAATTTCAAGCGGCTAGCTTTAGTCCTTCGAAAGTTACCGTGCTTTCGACAGACAGACGGACGGACATGGCAAGTTCGACTTAAAATGTCACGACGATCAAGAATATATATAGTTTATGGGGTCTTAGACGCATATTTCGAGGTGTTACAAACAGAATGAGGAGGTGTTACCCTCCACAATCTTATGGTGGAGGGTATAATAGTTAAAACAAGAAAAAGCTCTTTAATCTTAAATACCTACTAACATGGAACGTTGGATAAGTTCTACAAACGCAGAACTTCTTCTTAATTCGGTTTAACTAAGTCCCACTGTCCACATATCCTTTCTGTGCAGGTTGTCCGATTGCCGTTTTTTGCAATCACGAAGGAGATCGCATTTGTTAGCCACTCATTGCGAAATTTTCCACATAACACTTTTTTAGCCCAAAGACAAGGGTGAGCAGAGAAAGGCTCAGAACAAATCCTGGGTAGAATTCTGCAGCTCCATGGAGGATACACCTGAGACCTCTACTCTAAGGAAGATTCTGTCCTCGAGACCTATTACGGTGGGGTATATTCAGAAGTCAGAGAATGTTTGGGCAACATCTAGTAGGGAAACACTAAAACTACTCCTTTATACACATCTCCCGGAAAATTGTCCAACGGACAAGGTGATACCAGAAGAGGTTGTCACTGGTATGCATTCGTCGGAGGTTATTGGGGAAATTGTGTCTGAGCCGAAAATTTGTTGGGCGATAAGAAGTTTCGACTCCTTTAAGTCGCCAGGCCCTGATGATGTATCACCGGTTGAATAACAAACTGTGTCTGATAGACTAGTTTCTTGTTTTGGGGAGATATACTCTGCTTGTATCAGCAGGTCATTTATACCTGTGGGATGGAGGGACACAAAGGTTATTATCTAGGTATAAATCCGTGCACCATTCTCTTTGGGAGGTGAAAATGTTCCATTTACAAAAAGCGCAAAATACCTGGGAGTTTTGCTGGACAAGAAATTGAACTTCAAATCCAACATTTTGGAAAGGGGCAAGAAAGGCAACTCTTGCCTTATACACCTGTAAGAGAGCCATTGACAAAAGTTGGGGGTTTAAACCGCGCGTCATGCACTGCAGTTGTCAGACCTATAATGCTATATGGTGTTGTGGTCTGGTGGACGGCGCTTCAAAAGTCCACCTATTGCTCAATACTTAACTGGATCCAAAGGATGGTTTGTTTGTGCATCACAGCTGCATTGAACCGACGACACCATCTGATGCACTGAGTTTAATGCGACCGTTACCGTGAGGTTAAGGAAGTTAAGGGTTTAAGGGACCACTGCCGTGAGGTTAAGGGAGCTTTCTCATTGGTCATATGGCGGCTACGGACACTGTGTTATATTTGAAATAAAAGCAACATTTATTATCCGATTTTTCTGAAACAGTGAGTTGTGTTGGGCCAGTCGACATACTTCTTCAATTTGGCCCAGATCGGTCCAGATTTGGATATAGCTGTCATAAAGACCGATTCGCTGATTTAGGGTCTTAGGCCCATAAAAGCCACATTTATTATCCGATCTTGCTGAAATTTGGGACAATGAGTGGTGTTAGGCTCTTAGACATCCTTCTTCAATTTGGCCCAGATCGGTCCAGATTTGGATATAGCTGTCATATAGACCGATTCGTTGATTTAGGGTCTTAGGCCCATACAAGGCGCATTTATTGTCTGATTTTGCTGAAATTTGGGACAGTGAGTGGTGTTAGGCTCTTAGACATCCTTCTTCAATTTGGCCCAGATCGGTCCAGATTTGGATATAGCTGTCATATAGACCGATTCGTTGATTTAGGGTCTTAGGCCCATAAAAGGCGCATTTATTGTCCGATTTTGCTGAAATTTAGGACAGTGAGTTACAAAAGGCCCTTAGACATTCTTCGTTAGTTTGGCCCAGATCGGTTCAGATTTGGATATAGCTGCCATATAGACCGATCTCTCGATTTAAGGTTTTGGGCCCATAAAAGGCGCATTTATTGTCCGATTTTGCCAAAATTTAGGACACTGAGTTACAAAAGGCCTTAGACATCCTTATTCAACTTGGCCCAAATCGGTCCAGATTTGGATATAGCTGCCATATAGACCGATCTCTCGATTTAAGGTCTTGGGCCCACAAAAGCCACATTTATTATCCGATTTTGCTGAAATTTGGGACAGTGGGTGGTGTAGGCCCTTAGACATCCTTCTTCAATTTGGCCCAAATCGGTCCAGACTTGGATATAGCTGTCATATAGACCGATCTCTCGATTTAAGGACTTGGGCCCACAAAAGCCACATTTATTATCCGATTTTGCTGAAATTTGGGACAGTAGGTGGTGTAGGCCCTTAGACATCCTTCTTCAATTTGGCCCAAATCGGTCCAGATTTGGATATAGCTGCCATATAGACCGATCTCTTGATTTAAGGCTTGGGGCCCATAAAAGAAGATTTATTGTCCGATGTCGCCGAAATTCGGCACGGTGAATTGTGTTAATTTCCTCGACATACTTCTGCAATATGCCACAGATCGGTCCAGATTTGGATATAGCTACCATATACACCGATCTCTGGATTTAAGGGTTTGATCCCACAAAAGGAGTATTTATTATCCGATGTCGCCGAAATTTGGAACAGTGAGTTGTGTTAGGATCTTCGATATCCTTCTTCAATTTGGCCCAGATCGGCCCATATTTGAATATAGCTGCCATATGGACCGATCTCTCGATTTAAGGTCTTGGGTCCATAAAAGACGCATTTATTGTCCGATTTTGCTGAAATTTTGGGACAGTGAGTGGTGTTATGACCTTCGACATCCTTCTTCAATTTGGCCCAGATTGGTCCAGATTTGAATAGATAGCTGCCATATAGACCGATCTCTAGATTTAAGGCTTTGGACCCATAAAAGGCGCATTTATTATTATTTATTAAAACCTAATTGTTATCCTTTTTAAGATTCTTAGCTTATCTATTTTGGCTCGAACACTTTGCATTTTTTTTTTCATAAAATATGCATATTGTGGCTAAAAACAAATTTTGGTACAAAAAGTTCACATATATGTATCCGCTCTCTACTCATGACCCAACCAAACAAGTCGAAATATTATTTTTTTAATTTCTTGTCTTGTGGTGAAATTTTTAAATCCTTCTCATGAAAGACAATCAGATATCTAAGTTCATTGCTTTTTTTCGACATAAACAATTGTTTTAATTTCCTTTGACGTTCAATAAACTTATCGGTGATAATATTTCCTTCTTACAATTTTTATTGTGTATGCAATCAATTGTATTTTTTTGAATGAGTGAGTGTGGTAATCAATTCTGGATTTTGTCTTAATTTTTTATATAATGCATCTTCCAAAAAATTAGCATTCATAATTGCCCCGTATACAAATGGAAATTTTATTGATAGGGAAGCAACGAATGCATATTTCAATAAGAAGTCCTTCATATGTGGTATTTTCATCTGAGAATATTAAAATAAATTCCAAAAAAAATTGAAAACAAATTTTGGGAATATTAAGAAGTAAATATAAAAATGTCAAAAATTAATGCAATTAATGCAAATTTAAAATGCACATTAAAATAATTAAAAACTCAATTATTTTTTATACCCTCCACCATAGAATGGGGGTATACTAATTACGCTATTCCGTTTGTTACTCATCAAAATATTGATCTGGGACCCAACAATGTGTATAAAAAGTGTTGAAAATTTTCTCTATATAAACAAAATTTTCATAAAATAAAATATATATAAAATAATGTTACAAAATTTTCTTAGAAAAATGTTGACCAAACTTTCTTTAAAACAAAAATTTTGACTTAAAAAAAGGAAAATTTTACAAAATTTTCTTTAAAACAATTTTGTTTTTCATTTTCAAGTTTTTTGCCTGTTAGGGCGAAGATCATTAAAATTTATTTTTCTCCTTCGTTTTTCTATCGAGACGAGCTCAATGGTAGGAGATTCTTCTTTGTAAATGAAAAAGTAAAACCAGAGATCGCAACACACACACCACTATGGGACTCGTTTCATAATTTGGTTTAGAATAACTCATCAGCCATATAAGATGTGAAGGCTTCAAGGGAATTTATTGCGAAAACGCCTCTAAAATAAAAATACCACATAAACCACGCTCGACAACCCTGTCCATCAGCTGTAGTCTTTCACAATGCAAGTGTTTTTGTGAAATGGCAGATTTTTTTGTCTGCACAATACACACTACTCCCATGGTATACACATCATTTTATATCTGGCTTGAACGCTAGACAACGGGAAGGGCTCTCGCTGTGGCTTCGTTTGCCTAGATTCGAATCCCCGCCGGGCTTTGACCAATTTTTTTCATTTTCAAGTTTTTATTTTCCTGTTGGGGCGAAGATCATTAAATTTTACAATTCTTGTTTGTTTAGTTTTCGAGACGAGCTTAATAATCGCAGAGTTTTCTTTGCAAATGAAAAAGGAAAGCCAGATACCGTGACACACACCAACCACTATGGGGCACGTTTCGTAATTTGGTTTAGAATTACTCATCAGCCATATTAGGTGTGAAGGCGTCAAAGGTCGCCTATGATACTAATACCACATTAACCACGCTCGACAACCCTGTCCATTAATGGCAGTTTTTTTTGTCTGCACAATATACACTACTCCCATGGTATACACATGATTCTGTGCATTTGTTGGAAATTCTATTGATGGCTACGAACGCTAGACAACGGTAACGGCTATCGTCGTTGCTCCGTGTGCCTAGGTTCGAATCCTAGCCGGGCTCTGCCTGTTAGGGTGAAGATCATTAAATTTTACTATGCTTTTTTGTTTCGTAGTCGAGGCGAGGTCAATGACCGCTGATTTTTCTTTAAAAATAAAATTTTGACAAAATTTTCTTTAAAATTAAAATTTTGACAAAATTTTCTTTAAAAATAAAATTTTGACAAAATTTTCTACAGAAATAACATTTTGTGAAAATTTTATTTTTCGAAGAAAATATTCTTTCTTCGAAAAATAAAATTTTCACAAAATTTTCTATAAAAATAAAATTTTCACAAAATTTTAAGAAAATGATGCTGACAAAACTTTCTGTAAAAATAAAATTTTGACAAAATTTTCCTTAAAAATAAAAGTTTTCAAAAAATTTTCTATAGAAATAAAATTGTGACAAAACTTTCGTAAAAATAAAATTGTGACAAAATTTTTTTGGAAATAAAATTTTCACAAAATTTTCTTAAAAAATAAAATAATAATAAAATTAAAAAAAAAGTAGAAAATAATAAAATTAATAAAATTTTCTTAAAAAATAAAATTATGAAAAAACTTTTTTTAAAAATAAAATATTAACAAAATTTTTGTAATAATAAAATTATGACAATATTTTCTTTAGCAATAAAATACTTCTTCATAAATAAAATTTTGACAAAATTTTGGTTAAAAATAAAATTTTGAGAAAATTTTCCTCAAAAATAAAATTTTAACATTTTCCTCAAAAATAAAATTTTAACAAAATTTTCCTCAAAAATAAAATTATTACACAATTTTCTTTAAAAATAAAATTTTCTTTATATATAAAAAAATTTTGACAATAAGAAAACTTCAAAAATAAAATCATCACAAAATTTTCTTTAAAAATTAAATTTTCACAATTTTTTTTTTTAAATAAAATTTTCACAAAATTTTTTTTTTTAAAGTAAAATTTTGAAAACATGCTTTGACAAAGTTTTATTTAAAAAATAAATTTTCTATAGAAATAAAGCACTTTCTTTTAAATAAAAAATTTAAAAATTTTTTTTCTAATAAAATGTTCGCCTAAAAATTTTCTTTGAAAATAAAATTTTGACCAAGTATTCCCAAAATATTCTTTAAAATAAAAAAATAAAAATTTCCTTATTTTTTTTTCAAAATAAAATTTTGATGAAAATAATATTTTGGTACAATTTGCCTTAAAAATAAAATTTTGACAAAATTTTCTATAGAAATAAAATTATTTCTTCAAAAATAAAATTTAAAAAAGTTTTCTTTAAAAGTAAAATTTTTATAAAATTTTCTCTAAAAATTAAATTTACTCAATTTTTTCTTTAAAAATAAAATTTTAACAAAATTTTCTTTAATAGTATTCTAAATCGGTTTATAACCTCATATATAGCTCCCATATTAACCGAACAAGGGATCTAAAAGTCGACTTTCGACTAATCGATTAATCGACTTTTTGCGGAAAAAAGTCGAAAAGACGAAGTCGACTTTTACTGTTTAAAAAACGTCGAATAATCTACTTTGAAGTCAAGAAAGTCGAAAAAAAGTCGGAAAAGTCGAAAAAGTTGGAGAAAAGTCAAAATGGATTTAGTTTCAATTCGATTTTTGCCATCGGCTGCTTCGACAATTTTTTATACCCTCCACCATAGGAAGTCATGAGAGTAATTATTGTACAAAATGTTAGTCTAATCGGATAAAAATTGCGCCCTCTATTGGCGCAATGTATCTTAAAAGATACATTCAATGTCGGATTGCTTATTATACTCTCCACCATAGGATGGGGGTATACTAATTTCGTCATTATGTTGGTAACATCTCGAAATATGCGTCTGAGACCCCATAAAGTATATATATTCTTGATGGTCATGTCATTTTAAGTCGATCTAGCCATGTCCGTCCGTCTGTCCGTCCGTTCGTCTGTCTGTCGAAAGCACGCTAACTTTCGAAGGAGTAAAGTCAGCCTCTTGTACTTCTTATTGGTGTAGGTCGGTTGGAATTGTAAATGGGCCAAATCGGTCCATGTTTTGATATAGCTGCCATATAAATCGATCTTGGGTCTTGACTTCATGAGCCTCTAGAGGGCGCAATTCTCATCCGATTTTGCACGTGATGTTTTGGTATCACTTCCAACAACTAGATCGACTCGGAATGTTAAGAAGATCAAAAATATTTATACTGTATGGGGTCTTAGACGAATATTTCGAGGTGCTGCAAACGGAATGACTAGATTAGTATTGGGTTGCCCAAAAAGTAATTGCGGATTTTTCATATAGTCGGCGTTGACAAATTTTTTCACAGCTTGTGACTCTGTAATTGCATTCTTTCTTCTGTCAGTTATCAGCTGTTACTTTTAGCTTGCTTTAGAAAAAAAGTGTAAAAAAAGTATATTTGATTAAAGTTCATTCTAAGTTTTATTAAAAATGCATTTACTTTCTTTTAAAAAAATCCGCAATTACTTTTTGGGCAACCCAATATATCCCCATCCTATGTTGGTCGGTATAAAAACAGTTGTTTGTCGGTTTGTTTATGTGTTCCGCATAGACTCAAAAACGGTTGAACCGATTACCTTGAAATTTTGACAGAATGTGTAGATTGGTCTGGAAGGAAACATAGGCTATATAATTTTTGATATCGGAAGGGCGGCGGACCATCCCCCTTATGACAAAAACACCATATTGTCCCATATGGCATCAAATGAAAGGTATTGGAAAGTAGAATACGAATATGGTATTAAAGTTTGAGTCCAATTACCTATCGGGCCGCCCCAATCCCAGAACTTCCCCAAACATACATATTGGACTTTCATGACAATATGGGGCTCAAATCAAAGGTATTCGGGGGTAGTTTACGAATCGGGTATAAAAAAAATCAGATCGAAGTGTAGGGGGTCACACCCAAAAATTCCCGAAATGGGCATATAAACCACTCATGACTATATGGGACTTGGTTTGTTTGTTTGTTCCGTAGGATCAAAAACGGCTGAACTGATTTTCTTTAAATGTTCACAGGTAGTGTAGGTTTTCCGGGAAGGATACATAGTATATATAATTTTTTGATATCGGATGGGGGCGTACCTTCCTTCTTACCACAAAAACGCCACCTAAAATCAAAAATGGACCGATAGTCACAATATGGGTATAAAGTGAAAGGTATTGGAGAATAGAAAACGTAAAGCTTGAAATTATGCACAGATACTTAATATTGAGATAGGTCACTGGCGATTGCAAATGAGGCATTTCGGTTCAGATTTAGATATAGCTTCCAGATAAACTGAGCTTCAGTTTTCACTTCTTGAGCACCTGAATGCCGCAATTTTAGTCTGATTTGGCTAAAACTTTGCACATATATTGCGGATTTTTCATATAGTCGGGGTTGACAAATTTTTTCACAGCTTGTGACTCTGTA
The DNA here is from genome assembly GCF_963082655.1 of Stomoxys calcitrans. Classification (NCBI taxonomy): domain Eukaryota; kingdom Metazoa; phylum Arthropoda; class Insecta; order Diptera; family Muscidae; genus Stomoxys; species Stomoxys calcitrans. The sequence goes on along the minus strand of NC_081556.1, from coordinate 142,022,204 downwards.
ATTGCATTCTTTCTTCTGTCAGTTATCAGCTGTTACTTTTAGCTTGCTTTAGAAAAAAGTATAAAAAAAGTATATTTGATTAAAGTTCATTCTAAGTTTTATTAAAAATGCATTTACTTTCTTTTAAAAAATACGCAATTACTTTTTGGGCAACCCAATAGTTCTGCTATGACTTCCTACAAACCGATCTCCCGATTGGAATGCTTAAGCCACTGGAAGCCGTAGTTTTTGTCCGATTTGGCTGAAATTTTGCATGTAGTGTTATGATGTAACTTCCAACAACTGTGCTTTGTATGGTTGAAATCGGTCTTTAACTTGATATAGCGCCAATACTAATCAATCTTCAAAATTGATTTCTTTAGCATTTGGAAGTCGTCATTTTTGTCTGATTTGTCTAAAATTTTGCATATAGTGTTCTGCTATGACTGTGCAAAGTACGATCAGAATCGGTCAAGAACTTTATATATTGGGTTGCCCAAAAAGTAATTGCGTATTTTTTAAAAGAAAGTAAATACATTTTTAATAAAACTTAGAATGAACTTTAATCAAATATACTCTTTTTACACTTTTTTTCTAAAGCAAGCTAAAAGTAACAGCTGATAACTGACAGAAGAAAGAATGCAATTACAGAGTCACAAGCTGTGAAAAAATTTGTCAACGCCGACTATATGAAAAATCCGCAATTACTTTTTGGGCAACCCAATAGCTCCCATATAAATCGATCTCCCGATTTGACTTCTTTAGCCCCTGGAAGCCGCAATTTTTGTCCGATTTGGCTGAAATTTTTCACTAAGTGTTACGCTATAATGCAAACAATTGTGTCAAGTACGGTCTAAATCGGTCTATAACCTGATATAGCTCCCATAGAAACCGATCTTCCGATTTTATTTCTTGAGTCACTTAAGGGTGCAATTCTTATCCGATTTGGCTGAAATTTTACACAATGAATTCTACTTTGGCCTCCAATGGCCAAACCAATTATGGACCCAATTGGTTCATAACTTGGTAGAGTTCAAATAGCATAGCAATTCTTATCCATAATTATCCTTTGTTTGCCTATAAGGAGTTATCGGCCAAAGAACTTGACAAATGCGATGCATGGTGGTGGTATATTTCGATCCGACCCGGCTCAACTTAGCACGCTTTTACTTGTTTTTTATTTGCTGTTTTTGCGCTCGATTCAAAAGCCATAATTAATTGTTGCCTTATTTCCTTATTGTCATACTCAAATCTAAAACCAGATGATACTTTGGGGGAAAAATATAATCATCTCAAACCAATTTCATATAAATAAGCAACAAACGCTACAATAATTGGGCCATGTTGCTTTTAATTGTAAAATTTCCACTAAAACTACATTTGTTGTGAAACTTTGGTTTATTCAGTTTTTTTTTTCTTCTTGCAAGTGCTCACGCTTCCGTTAACAGGCAAATTCACAGCTCCTTCTCCTAAAGCAATTTTGGCTAAGTAAATATTGTCTTGTTTTCTTTTTCAACGTTGTTGTTGTTGTTGATAAATAAAATAAAACATCTTTCCATTCTGCTCGCATATAGCTAAGGTAGAGAATAAGTTTGCTTTTATTCTAAAAAAAAAAAAAAAAATAAACATTAGAGATGTACACATAAAATCGTACTCTCATAGTGGGCAATGTGTCAAAAAGAAAATTAATTAAAATATTAAGACGTCAACGGTAGCAGTTGCAACAGCACTGCCGGATCACAGGGAAGTCCCTCTTACAAATGAAAAACCACAAAAAGACCAACAACAACAACACATCACTAATTACTTTCAGTTTGTTTGTTGGTTTTTTTTGTTTTATTTGTCTTTCTAAGAAATTTAAACACATTGTGCACTAATTGTCATTACATCAGGTTTTTTGCCTTAATAAAGAGAATAAAACGTGACAATCTTAAAGTGAATGACAAATAGGCAGAGGTAGGTACGTGTGTCAGTTGGATAAAACTTAACTGAACAATTTTAAACTAAAAATAAAGCCAACTAAGAACTACGGACAGTTTCATTATTTGAACTGAAAAATAGCCTAAGAAAAATAATAACAGGTTAAGTGCCAGTAAACACATTGATGGACAGATATACAGACGGACATACTGACAGACATACAGTGGAGTAGACATACAAGGGATTATATTGGGTTGCCCAAAAAGTAATTGCGGATTTTTTAAAAGAAAGAAAATGCATTTTTAATAAAACTTAGAATGAACTTTAATCAAATATACTTTTTTAACACTATTATTCTAAAGCAAGCTAAAAGTAACAGCTGATAACTGACAGAAGAAAGAATGCAATTACAGAGTCACATGCTGTGAAAAAATTTGTCAACGCCAACTATATGAAAAATCCGCAATTACTTTTTGGGCAACCAATATATGCAAACGGACCGACAAACTGATATACAGTACCGATGTATTTTCCTTAACATCGAAGGTGTTCATTAAGGGTTACGTCTGCATATCGAATGATATCGACATCTGCATTAGAGGTACTTGCGGTGATACCAGCAGTGGCTCTAATCCTAGAGGAGAGAAAGTACATAAACGATCAGCGCCAATCCCTAACAGACAATAACAACAAGAAGAACATATTGGGTTGCCCAAAATGTAATTGCGGATTTTTCATATAGTCGGCGTTGACAAATTTTTTCACAGCTTGTGACTCTGTAATTGCAGTCTTTCTTCTGTCAGTTATCAGCTGTTACTTTTAGCTTGCTTTAGAAAAAAAGTGTAAAAAAAGTATATTTGATTAAAGTTCATTCTAATTTTTATTAAAAATGCATTTAATTTCTTTTAAAAAATCCGCAATTACTTTTTGGGCAACCCAATAGTATACATTAAACAAATAATAGCGTGCTAAGTTGTTTTCGGCGGAATCTGGGGAACCCACCACCATGGATTCTGTTAAAAATTTATGCAAAATAAATTTAGTTGAAGGGCAAACATTTGTTCTACATATCAAACTTATGTCAAACCAACAAAAATTAGAGCTATTGGGTTGCCCAAAAATTAATTGCGGATTTTTCATATAGTCGGCGTTGACAAATTTTTTCACAGCTTGTGACTCTGTAATTGCATTCTTTCTTCTGTCAGTTATCAGCTGTTACTTTTAGCTTGCTTTAGAAAAAAAGTGTAAAAAAAGTATATTTGATTAAAGTTCATTCTAATTTTTATTAAAAATGCATTTAATTTCTTTTAAAAAATCCGCAATTACTTTTTGGGCAACTCAATATATATCGTCCCCTTACCGCCAAAAAGATGTAAGTGCCAATTTTTGGCATTTTCGGATTTAAATGGGAAACGATAGCTGATGCCTGTTTCCGCCTTCTGTTAAAATTTTGTGTCGATTCTCCAAGCAGTTATGATTTTATAACAAAAACAATTTTAAATGCAAGTGCCATAATTTTGGTAGATTAACTCTGCGACAGCGAAGGGCACTTAAATTATTTTCGCCAGACACAAGTACCTCAAACAAAATAAGCATTAATTGCCAAAAATATGTAAGTAATCATAATGAAACGTTTTTAATTTGGAAGTAGAGTACGAATCGGTTGTTTAAAAGTAGGGCTATGTATCTGAGTGGCGTCTCACCCTCGAGCAAACCGCCAAAGGGAAATATTGGCCGACCGAGACAAAATACAGTGGTCACTAAGAAGCCTATATTGATCATCTGGGACAATATGCGACGCAAATTAAAGGCGTTTGGAAGTATAGTACGAAGGGCATTTCCAAATTTGGGGACACCCAAAGAAACTCCCCAGACGGAATTATGGGTCGATTGTTCCGATTTGGACCAAATACTAACATGTACAATTGTGTATAACAAAATATTGGTCATTTTAGTAGCTATATCTAAAAATAAACTGAACTGAACCATATACGACAGGGATGTCGAAAAGCCTAACTTAAGTCACTGTGTCAAATTTCAGTGAAATCGAATTAGAAATGCGTGTTTTATGAGGCCAAGACTTTAAATCGAGATATCGGTCTACATGGCAGCTATTCCAAATCTGGACCGATTTGGAGCAAGTTGCTGAAAAATGTCGAAAAGCCTAACACAACTCACTGTCTCAAATTTCATCAAAAGGGGACAATAAATGCGCCATTTATGGCCACAAATCTTAAAACCGAGATATAGGTCTATATGGCAGCTACATCCAAATCTGAACAGATCTGGGCCACATTGAAAAAACTGTCGATGGGCCTTAGACAACTCACTGTGTCATGTTTCAGCAAAATGGGATAATAAATGTGGCTTTTATGGGCCTAAGACCCTAAATCGGAGGATCGGTCTATATGGCAGCTATATCTAAATCTGAATCGATCTGAGCCAAATTGCAGAGGGAAGTCGAAGGGCCTAACACAACTCACTGTCCCAAATTTCACCAAAATCGGATAATAAATGTGGCTTTTATGGGCCTAAGACCCTAAATCGCAGGATCGGTCTATATGGCAGCTACATCCAAATCTGGACCGATCTGAGCCAAATTGACGAAGGATGTCGAAGGGCCTAACGCAACTCATTGTCCCAAATTTAGGCGACATCGGACAATAAATGTGCCTTTTATGGGCCTAAGACCCTAAATCGGAGGATCGGTCTATATGGCAGCTATATCCAAATCTGAACCGATCAAGGCCAAATTGCAGAAGGATGTCGGTAGGACTAACATAACTCACTTTCCCAAAATTCGGCGAAATCGGACAATTAATGCGCCTTTTATGGGCTCAAAACTTTAAATCGAAAGATCGGTCTATATGGCAGCTATATCCTAATCTGTACCGATTTGGTTTAAATTGATGAAGGATGTCGAAGGGCTTAACACAACTCACTCTCCCAAATTTAGGCGGCATCGAACAATAAATGCTCTTTTTATGGGCTCAAGACCTTAAATCGAGAGATCGGTCTATATGGCAGCTATATCCAAATCTGTACCGATCAAGACCAAATTGCAGAAGGATGTCGGTAGGCCTAACATAACTCACTTTCCCAAAATTCGGCGAAATCGGACAATAAATGCTCCTTTTATGGGCCCAAGACATTAAATCGAGAGATAGGTCTATATGGCAGCTATATCCAAATCTGTACCGATTTGGTTTAAATTGATGAAGAATGTCTAAGGACCTAACACAACTCACTCTCCCAAATTTAGGCGGCATCAGACAATAAATGCTCCTTTTATGGGCCCAAGACCTTAAATAGAGAGATCGGTCTATATGGCAACTGTATCCAATTCTGAACCGATCGGAGCCAAATTGAATAAGGATGTCGATTGACCTAACTTAATTCAAATGTCAGCAAAATCGGATGATAAAAGTGGTTTTTATGGGCCTAAGACCTTAAATCGGCGGATCGGCCTATATGGGTGCTATATCAAGATATAGTCCGGTAAAGCCCATCTTCGAACTTAACCTGCTTATGGACTAAAATAGAATGTATGCAAAGTTTCACCTCAATATCTCTATGTTTAAAGACTGTTTCGTGATTTCAACAGACAGACGTACAGACATTGCTAGGTCGTCTTCAATTTTTACGACGATCCTCGATACATATACTTTATAGAGTTGGAAATGGATATTTCGATGTGTTGCAAATGAAATGATAAAATTAATATAACCCCACCCTTCGGTGGTGGGTATAATAACGACGATCTGTATATATACTTTTTGTATATGGAATGGCTAAATGACCAACTATTCGTTGGTGGGTATAAATACCCATACCCATAAGCATAGAAAGGCCTCTTTTAAAAGTGACATTGTTTTCGACGAAATTTGCTTATTTTATTGCTATTCAACATCCTTCTTACTTCCTTTCAGTAATAGCTTCGTTTTCTCATGATCCGGATTTCCTAATAGAATTTTCGTTGTTCTACCGACCGTTTCGCTGTTCCATAGTGTTACATGCGTTTGTCGCCCACGCCCTTAACTCGGACTACGTCGCCCTGAAAGGCTTCGGATTAACCAAATTTATTGACGGCATTCCTCTGGCATTCACTGCCAAATCGTATGCTCTTTAATTCCCCCTTACTCCGCTATAGCGCGATTCGCATCGTGCCATTCTCAGAGGATGCGTTAATCTCTTTCTTACACTCCAAGACCGTTCATGACCCTATCCTGATTGTTATTGTCATGATGAATAGTTTGCTGTCCGTAAAGACTGTAGGACCTTATTATATAAGGCAGTCGAAAACAGTTCTCAGTCCCTGGGTTCTCAATGTAGACCCCAAGGTCCACTCTGTCCTCTAGCTTTAATCCATCTGTGTAGCATGATCTTCCAGATGGCAATACAAGAGTTCCGTCAAATCAAGTCTGTGTCATTGGCAGCAGTACAGAATGTATACACGGATAGCCGGACAAGCCTAGATCGACTCGGAATGTCGAAAGTATATAGAGTATATTTATGCTTTTAAAGGTCAAGGATCAATGTTTTAGAATCGAGGTGTTACAAACGGAATAACTGGATATGTATACTCCATCTCTTGAATTGTGATAACCCCAATAATAATCAAATATTTTTCACCTCATGTCACCTCATCTCACTTCATCTCATTTTATCTCATCTCATCTCACCTCACCTCATCTCACCTCATTTCATCTCATCTCACCCCATTTCATCTCATCTCACCTCATCTCATCTCACCTCACTTTCATCTTCACCACTTTTCCCCAAAACCAGATTAAAAGATCTAAGGATTTTGTATAGCCTGAATAACAATCCATACATTCGCTACATTGCTTCCCAGAATATTGGTTTTGTTTCTCACCTCACTTTCGCCAATATCAAAATTTTTGGCTTAGAGCCAGATTAAAGGATGCAAGGATTTTTGACACCATTGCTTCACTACTTACCTTTCATTTAATTTGGTATTTTTCTGTCGCTTGATGTGGCGCCGGTTAAAACTGTTCGTGCACGAGTTCGATGTTGGTTTCGTTAATACTGTTGTTGTTGACGCTGTATGATGCGGCGGCAATTGTTGCTGGTGTAAATGCTGTTGACTGTGTTGGTAGTGATGATGCTGATGCTGCAACAGATGCTGATGCGGATGCGGATGAAATTGATGCTGATGGTAGAGATGTTGATGGTGTGGCTGTTGCGATTGCTGTTGTTGATGTTGCAGCGATTGTTGTTGCTGCTGCTGCTGTTGGTGTGGTAACTGTTGTTGATTGGCCGACGATGTGGTTGATTTGAAGCCGGCACTGGCTACCGTTGATGTGGATTCTCCAACGTGTTGTACCTCCTGCTGGGAATGATGGGAACCACCGACACCACCACCGTTGCTGGTCGATGAGTGGTGCGTGTAATCAGTCGGGGCGCTGAGCTGACGATTGAATTCGGTCTTGCGGCGACTTATGTCGGTCAGACAATACTTGTTGAGATGGCCGTTACTCGATAGAGAGCTTTTCGGTGATATTGCATGTGGCGAACCGGCATGTAGACGATTGCACGAATTTGTGCTGACGCTGAGTTTGTTGCCGTTGTTGACCAGATTGCAGCCTTTGTTATTAATTTTGGCTGTTTTAGGCGGCCTATTGCTCGTGGAGGAGGAGGAGGCGGCTGACGAGGAGAGATAATTGACACTGCCGCCAATGAAGGCTTGCTGATGCGTTTGTGGCTGCTGCTGCTGCGACGGCGTTTGCGTTTGCAATGAGGAGGGCGACGAGGCTCTCTGATAATGATCGCTACTGCTGGCGGAGGCTGCTGCTGCTGCGGCGGCGGCGGCTTGTATAGCGGCACTTACGGCTGTTTCACTTTTAATTGAGGAACGATATGTGGGATATGACGACTTCACAGCGCCGTTTACTATGTACGGAGCACTGTGACGCGACGACACTTGGTGTCCGGAAGCCACTGACGGTGAAGTTGTTGCTGAATTGTTGTTACCACCACCGCTGGCCGATAGTTGTTGCTGTTGCTGCTGCTGCTGTTGTTGTTGTTGCAACTGCGCCTGTTTCTTCTCCACCAAATAGAGATTCAAATACTTATCGCCCGGATGCAGGGAGTTGTCCGAGACCGCGTTGGACTTGGACAATATCTGTGATTTCTTTTTGCCCGAGGGATTGGTCTTTAGCGAGAGATTTCGCAGCTTACGCGACTGATCCTTGATCTTATTGGTCTTAAGGAACGAGGGACTATTGCCAATGCACTTGAAGATGTAGGCCTTGTTCACCAACTGCTGCTTGTCCGGCTGTAGGCTGGCGTCAAATTCGTTTTTCGAGTAGATGTTGCAGTCACTGTAGTGGCTCTTCAACAGGGACGCACAGTGGCTGGCGTCGTCTCTTGACTGGATTGGATCCGAATTGCTAAAATTGTGAACCACTAGTTGTGTAAAATCACTGTGATTCTGCGAATCTTGATAATCGGCATCAGCTATAGCTAAGCTACTACTTTTGCTATTGGGACTATACGATAGGCGACTCGTGGGACTGGTGCTCTCTAGGTACTGATGATGCTGTTGCTGCTGCTGCTGTTGATGGCCGCCCTGGCGATTTTGCCGACTATCGGCTAAGGACAGATATTGGGGCGAATGACCACCACCACCGCCGCTGTCGTATGAAGTTTGCTTGGAAAGGCGTAGACCCGATTCTGTACCGTATGCTGCAAGGAAGGGGCCCTCACCATCACCCGCCGATGGTGTGAGTACGAATTCGTTGTTATCGCCTCGATAATTTCGATTTAACGATTTTTGGGTGTTGTTCGCGTCACAAACACCACTACCACCACCACTACTGACCCCCAAGGAGGACGGTGACAAAGTCTCAAGACCACCACCTACCACCGACGACGATGAGCATTTCAAAGATTCACAACTGCACGATATCGATTTGTGGAGTTTACCACCACCACTAGCACTGCCGCCAAGACCGCCGGAGGCGGCAACGATTGCCGGACTGTGGTAACGCGACGATGAGGAACGCGAGGGCGAACGTTTGGGACTATTGTAAAGGGAACCGTGGGGATCGTGCGTGTCCGGCTCAACGCTTGTATTGGCGCTGCAATAACTGTTATTATCCGAATGACTGCTATAAAGCGGCGGAGTGCTCGTCGAGTTCTGAGCACCACTGAGGTTGATCAACGACTGGCGCAGTAAGTGTTGTTGCGAGTGGTGTTGCGGCGCTTGGCGTTGATGTTTCTGCTGTTGTTGTCGGTTAAGTTGATGTTGCTGCTGCTGCTGTTGTTGTAGTTGTTGTTGATCACTGCTGTACAAGTTTTCTCTGCTAGCACTGCTGTAATGAGTTTGACAACAAAAAGAAACAGAAACACAGAAAAAACACCGTTAAAATACTTTTCAAAATTTACTTTTTGATTTAAATTTTCATATGGCATTTATTTTTTTGTTTTGTGTTTAGTAGGAAATTGTTGAGCTAGATTGTGTATCTAAGAAAATTAACTGTTATAAATTATCTAAAGATAGCGAGGGGGGAGGTATTTTGGAAGGGGCCAAGAAGCGAGATCAATTAAACAAATGAATCTATACACAAAGTTGCTTTGTTACATGTTGTGTGTGTGTGAGAGAGAGTGGAGTAGAGTAAATTGAAGAAAGTGTATGAGCCAATGTGTGCATGTTGCCAAGATAAAGGTAGACAGACAAACAGTTAGGTGGCTGAGTTTGCGAGAGGCACCAAACAGAGAGAGAGAGAAAGAGCGAGAGAGTTTATTGCTTTTGATATACAAAATCTCTAACAAATGTGCTATACAAAAGGCATTCAATACAATAGGAAATGAAACAACTAATCAATCTGTTTTTTTTGTTTTGTTTGTTGTTGTTGCTTTTATTTTTTGGCTTTGCTTTGAAGTAAACAAAAGAAATAAACCAAGCCATTGGGATTGAATTTGAGCAGGCCGGGCCGGCTACAACTAGCAATCGAGTGAGCGGAGCAGAGCATAGCAAGCAAGCGATCATATTTTATCATCATTTTAATTCACTGCAGCAGGCGATGATGGCAATGTCATTAGATTGGCTACATTTGTTGCATGCAAGACAGATGAAAGTTGTTCTTTTTTTTTGGTGGTGTTATTTATGAATTTAAAACAAAAGTTTTATGCAAAAAAGACAAAAAAACAGCAAAATGAAATGGAATATGTAAAAAAAAATTAAGATAAAGTTATAATAATTTTTTGGCTAATTCAAAGAAATTTTAAACATTTTAAAAAAGTTTATATGCAGGCAAATAGAATATTTTATAAAAAATGTTTTTTTTTACATTTGATAAATTTTCAAGATTTTCACAAAAATAGAATGATTTTTTTAACAAATTAAATTTAAAGAAATTTGCTTTGCACATTTCTTATGAAAATCACATTTAGAAAAGATTTTTTACGAAATTTCAACTAAGAAGTTTTTTTTCTATTTTTTGGAAATTTTTTATGAGATTGAAATATATCTCAAATTTTTGCAGAAACTTACATTCATTTGAATTTTTTTAAGAAAATTAAATTTCAGTTAAATTTTCTATGCAAACGAATTTTCAGCAACATTTTGACCAAATATTCTACGAAAATCAAATATCAAAAAAAAAAAACAAAATTTATCTAAGTTAAATTTATTTAGAAGCAACTTTTTAGACAAATTTTATAATTTTTTTTTACAAAAGTCAAAATTAAAGATAATTTTTAACAAAAAAACCAATTTTCGCCAACCATTTTATTTGGTAATCAAATTTTGACAAAATATTTTTTGTAACCAAATTTCATCAAAAAATGTATCAATTAAAATTGGGTGGATATGTGGAAAAGTCCAAAAAATAGGTGCAAACTATAGCGATATTTCAATAGATAGATGGACGGATTGATAGGTCTGTAATTTAATGACCACAGAGATTTAGACCGTACCTGGCACAGTTGAAGGGAGTCATTTCTCAACGACATGCAAAATTTCAACCCAATCGGATAAGAATTGCACCCTCTAGAAGCTCAAGAAGTCTATTCGGGAAATCGGTTTATATGGCAGCTATACCAAGTTTTGAACCGATTTCAACCATACTTAGCAGAGATGTTGGAAGTAATACCAAAGGTTAGGTAAGGTTAAAAAAAGGGTGCGGATGTTAATCCGCCCCATGCCACTAGCCAGGTTTATTGATGGCAGTTCTCTGGCCTTCACTGCCAATCGTCTCCTAACGATGAGGATTTTGCCATCCTCAGAGAAGGCGATAATCTACCTCTTACACTGACAGACTGTTCGTGACCTCACCGTCCTGGCTGTTATTGCTCTTATGGCAATTTTACTGTCGGTAAAGATGTTCACACTCTACGCCCTCGCGTAAGCACCACCCCACTTCACGCATCCCGTGACCGCCCAAATCTCCGTCTGCAGGACCGTATTATGGTCAGACAGACTAAAATAGATCTCAGTCCCTGAGTTCTCAATGTAGACCCCCAGGCCCACTCTGTCCTCTAGCTTTGGTCCATCCATATAACATGATCTTCCAGATGGCAATACTAGGATCCGGTCGCTGGCAGCAGAAAACCTTCCTATACTAATAAAAAGTATTTTGCAAACTTTAAGCGCCTTTGTTCGAAATTTTGCGTGCTTTCGACAGACGGAAGGACGCACCGACAGACGGACGGACGGACATGGCTAGATCGACTTAAAATGTCATGACGATCAAGAATGTATATCCTTTATGGAGTCTTAGACGCATATTTCAAGGTGTTTCAAACGGAATGAAGTAATAAATGTACCCCCATACTATGGTGGATGGTATAAAAATGGAGCTGGACATAGGCTTTCAGGAAGACGACATAGGCTTTCAGGAAAGTACCATTGTTTGTCTATATCCCTAATACGTGGTGAGATACAAGGTGTCAAAGTGGTCCACTTTCCACATGACCTTCAAGAGACTATAAATTTTCATCTACTGAACTAATTTGCATGATTTAGGACTGAATTCCAATTTTTTCGCCTTTTCGATGAAATTTTGAATTTTGGACGGAGTCACGACTTAAGTCCCATTTACCTCTATGACGCATAGTTTGGGAGATACAATCAAGGTAAAGTTTTCTTGGCGAAATTTCTAGTTTTGATGGATTTTCCATGAAGTTTGAATTCTTTGATGTGGTTTCCTCTAGGACGCATAGTTTAAGAGATACACAGATTTGAAGCTTTCTTGGTTAAATTTAATTTTTTTATGGATCTTCGATGAAATTTTGAATTTTTTAATGGGGTCACAAATTAAGGCTCCAATTTCCCTCTAGAACTAATAGTTTAGGAAATACAGCCAATTTAAAGTTTTCTCGCCAAAATTTCGTTTTTTAATGGATTTTCGACGAAATTTTTAAATTTTTAATGGGGTCACAAATTAAGGCCCATTTCCCTATAGCACGCATAGTTTACGAGATACAACCAATTTAAGATTTTCTTGGTGAAATTTCGATTTTTTTTTATGGATTATCGATGAAAATTTTATTTGATTTGATTGGGTCACAAATTAAGGCCCATTTCCCTCTAGGACGCATAGTTTACGAGATACAACCAATTTAAGATTTTCTTGAAGAAATTTCGATTTTTATGGGTTTAAATTAGGTCCATTTCCCTCTAGGACGAGTAGTTTAGAAGATACAGTCAATTTAAAATTTTCTAGATAAAAATTAGATTTTTGATAAATTTTCGATGAAATTTTTAAATTTTTGTTGTTTACACGAAATGAAAATAAAATTTCGATTTTGATCGATTTTTGATGAAATGCTTAATTTTTAATGAGGTCACGAATTAACACACATTTCTCTCTAGGATGCATAGTTTAGGGAATACAGTCAATTTAAAGTTTTCTGGGTAAAATTTAATTATTTTTTTTTTGGATCTCCGATGAAATTTTGAATTTTTTTTGTTTATAAGAAATGAGACCCATTTCCCTCTAGGACGCCAATTTATAGTTTTCTGGGTAAAATTTAAATTTTTGGGAATACTGCCAATTTGAAGTATTTTGATAAAATTTTGATTTTTTGATAGATTTTCGATGAAATTTTTAAATTTTTGAATTTGTGTCCGAGCCTGGGAACCTGGACACGCGGCACAGCAGCACGAGCCGTAGCCGTTGTTTGGGGTTCGAAGGCATTAATCCAACTTCCAACAGGTATTCCCAAAGACAACCAGATTTTGAAAGCTTTGAAAGATTAGATTCGGCCTATAAATATTGTGTTGGCAATCAGTGACTTTATGACCAAATGTCATCACAGATGGGTCAGTTCCTGCAACCAAAGCGACCATAATCCTATGGCAGCAGGTTGTACATACCAGATTGACCCGAAAAAGTCCTTCACAGGCTGGGGCTGCCACCTTAGTCTACAATACACTGCTACAACAAAAGCAACAACCGTAATTTTCAAAAACAAAAATTGAGGTATCTTTACCAATTTCACAGTTACAGAAGAATTTTGGCAATTTTCGATTTTGGAAAAATGTTCCCCTCCCCGCTAAAATAAAATCCTGGCTACGTCCCTGGCTCCCTTATAAATCGATTTCAAGATTTGATTTCTTAAGCCCCTAAAAGCCGCAATTTTTGTCCGATTTGGCTGAAATTTCCCATGTAGTGTTTCGTTATGACTTTCAGTAACTGTGCCAAGTACGGTCCAAATCGGTCTATAACCTGATACCCTAGTATGGTCTGAATCGGGTTATAACCTGATATAGCTCCCATATAAATCGATCTCCCGATTTGACTTCTTGAGCCTCTGGAAACCACTATTTATGTTCGATTTGGCTAAAAATTTGCACAAAGTGTTCTGTTATGATTTGCAACAACTGTGGCCAGTACGGTCCAAACCGGTCTATAACCTGATATGGCTCCCATCTTGAGCACCTGGAAGCCCAACATTTTTGCCCGACTTGGCAGAAATTTTGTATGCGGTGTTCTGTTACGACTTCCAACAACTGTGCCAAGTACAGTCCAAATCGGTCTATAACTTGATATGGCTTCCATATAGACCGGTCTTACAATTATCCTTATGCCGCTCCTAGAAGCTTTAATTTTTAATGATTTGACAGAAGTATAATATGTAGGCTAACCTTATGCCCTTCAACTAAATTTGGTTTATAAAAATTTTTAGCAGAATCCGTGGTGGTAGGCTCCCAAGATTCGGCACGGCCGAACTTAGCACACTTTTACTGCATTTTTCTTGGATATTTTTCAATTTTCTAAGAATTTTCCTTTGGAAATCACATTTTACCATTTTTTTGAGAAACATCATGTATTAGCAAAAGTTACTAAGCCATTTAGATTGATTAACTATGGCTTTATTAACGGGACAAGAACGAGAATTCCCCACAGGGAGAGATACAGGAAGAGGGAGAGAGAGAGAGAGAGATTAATTATCCTCAATCAATGGTTGTTTTTAAGTAAATCAATTGAATGAAGATGAATTGCAGGAATTAGCGGCATGACAATATTCAGAAATAAACACAAAGCCATAGAGGTAGGAGAGCGAGAAGAAGAAATGGATAAGGCAAAAACATTTCCGCTGGGACCTTATAGACATTCTGGCCTTGCATAGTGAAAATGGAAATATATGTTGTCGTTGGCTGTATATAAATTTCTTTAAGACTTATTTATTTAAAAAGAAAAACAAAAAAAAAAACAAAACAAATTCCTTAGATTTTCATCGTTACAATGGCTTTGGCGTTGGCGTAGTTGTTTGGTTTTGTTGGGCCAGCAAAGCATTTTTCATTAGCAGAGGTGCATTAAGAAAATCATTGCGTAACGAGGATGGTCTGTCAGCATGCCTCGGCATTGAGGCATTTAGGACCATATGTTGCTACATCGATAAGACTACTTCTCTCCTTTGGCAGCCCCTTACCACAATTCAATTGAGATCAATTAATTGCAATGTGGTCAGTGCACTCCGTCGATTGCTGTCCATAGTGCGGCAGAAATCTTTATTGAATATCAAGAAAAAACAAAAGTAAAAAGGCATTAAGTTCGGCCGGGCCGAACTTTGGATACCCACCACCTCGGGTATATATGTAAATGCCATTTCATCACAATCCAGTGAAAATTGGATAACCTAAGCACCCAAATTCGGCACGGACATTGAGTGGTCTAATATATTGGCTTGCCGCAATTACTTTTTGGGCAACCCAATATATCACTATTCAATTTTTGGGACCAAAATATTGGTCCCTTTGGCAGATATATCCATTTATAAAACGATCTGAACCAAGAAAAGTTTCTTTACGAACAGCGAACAGAGGAAGCAAGAGCTTTTGGTCATTCGTAAAAAGAGTAAAGGGCAACCCATCGGCAATCCCAGCTCTTGTTAAGGATGATCAGGTATTCACTGACCTAGTTGATAAGGCTAATCTACTGGCTGAAATATTTGCAGGAAATTCTTCCTTGCCGTTTAGCTATCAACCACCCCCCGCGATTGTTGGTGTACCTAGTTTGATGCCTCAGATATTCTTTCGAGCACGTGGAGTTAAAAGGGTCCTTGCGGACGGTATATCAACACTTGTCCTTTGTAAGTGTTCTTCGATGCTTGCTCGTGCACTATGCAACCTTTTCAACCTTGCTTATCGTGCGGGTGTTTCCCAGCGCGTTGGAAGTTTACGAACGTTCAGCCCATCCCCAAGAAAGGTGGGGCGAACAACCCTGCGAATTATCGGCCAATTGCTATATGCTCCGCGCTCTCTTTTGTCGGAACGATGGAGTCGCTCGCTCTATCCACCAGTTTGATGAGAGTAAAGTCGTGGAGGCCACCGTAGCTCAGAGGTTAGCATGTCCGCCTATGACGCTGAACGCCTGGGTTCGAATCCTGGCGAGACCATCAGAAAAAATTTTCAGCGTTGATTTTCCCTTCCTAATGCTGGCAACATTTGTGAGGTACTATGCCATGTAAAACTTCTCTCCAAAGAGGTGTTGTACTGCGGCACCCCGTTTGGACTCGGCTATAACAAGGAGGCCCCTTATCATTGAGCTTAAATTTGAATCGGACTGCACTCATTGATATGTGAGATGTTTACCCCTGTTCCTTAGTGGAATGTTCATGGGGAAAATTTGCAAGGTCGTGGCTCTGGATATCTCCAAGGCATTTGATAGGGTCTGGCACGGTGCAGACCCTATCAAAGCATGTCGCTTTTGGTGTCGGTAATAACTTTGTTCGATTTATATCAAGCTTTCTCAGAGATCGCACTATACGAGTTGTTGTAGATGGGTTCTCATCAGATGAGTATACATTGACCGCAGGTGTGCCACAAGATTCTGTCCTTTCCCCTTCCGCTTCCCTTTTTCTTATTTTCATTGACGATCTATTGGGTCAGACTTCGAATCCAGTCTACTCATTTGCCGATGACAGTAGTCTGTGTCATTCATATTCATTCGACCATAGGCCCAGTCCTCAAGAAATTGTGGACAAGAAGCGCATTATGGATAAGACGCTCTCCCAGGATTTGTTGGCCATTTCCTAGTGGGGTAGAATGAACAGAGTAGACTTTAACGCACATAAGACGATATCTATCGACGGTATAGATATTGAACAGTCAAATGCTCTTGATGTTCTGGGCATGATGTCCGTTGGTCAAAACACATATTCGAAATGTCGAAAGAAGCATTCAAGTGTTTGGGCTTTCTTAAGCGCCGCAAGAAATATTTCACCTGTTCTAATCTTCTCAATATCTATACTAACTACATCAGGCCGAGCATGGAATATAACTCTCATATATGGGCAGGAGCTCCAAAATCATCCTTGGGGCTACTTGACCGGGTTCAACGAAGAGCGATGGTGTCGATTGAGGACAGTCGGGTATCCAACTCTATTGCTTCCCTTGAACATCGTCGGAATATGGGTAGCGTTGTATCGCTCTATCGTTATTTTCATGGCGTGTGTTCCAGGGATATTCGTTTTCTTATCCCTGACGTTAGTATGTTCACCAGTAATACAAGACTTGCCAGGAACTCACACCCATTTGTAATCGATTGGCCAGTCGACCGAACCATGCATTACTGGGAAAATTCATTTTTCGGCCGAACCATTCGTATGTGGAATCGACTTCCGGCTAATGTCTTTCCCGCCGACATTGACGTTCACAAATTTAAGACTAATATTAATAAACTCTACTCCCTCTTTCCCCTCCTCCAACCCTTAACTTCCTGATTGCCAACGCAATGCACTGCATATATAGGGGGCATCCCCTGCGTGTAGGTTACATGAAAAAAAAAAAATATTAAGGTCGGATATCGTGAGGTTTAGAAAAACCCACTGTTTCAAATTTCAGGGAAATCGGGTAATTAATAAAGCTTTTATGGTCTTCAGACCCTTTATCGGCAGATCGGTCTATATGGCAACTATATTTAAATATAGGCCGATCTGAACCATATTTAGGTCAGATATCGGAAGGCTTAAAGTTATCCATTGTTGCAAATTTCAGCAAAATCGGTTAATAAATAAAGCTTTTATGGGCTTCAGACCCTTTATCGGGAGATCGGTCTATATGGTAGCTATATCTAAATATGGACCGATCTGAACCATATTTGGGTCCTATGTTGGGAGGCATAAAACTACCCACTGTTGCAAATTTCAAAGAAATCGGGTAATAAATAAAGCTTTTATGGTCTTCAGACCCTTTATCGGAAGATCGGTCTATATGGTAGCTATATCTAAATATAATCCGATCTGAACGATTTTTGGGTCAGTTGTTGGGAAGCCCTAAACTACTCACTGTTTCAAATTTCATAAAAATCGGTTGAAAAATAAAGTTTTTATGGGCATTAGACCCATTATCGGGAGATCGGTCTATATAGCCGCTATATCCAAATATGGTCCGATTTGGCCCGTTCAAGAACTTAACCAGCGTGCATCAAAAAAAACGTATCTGTGACATATTTCAGCTCAATATCTAAATTTTTGAAGACTCTAGAGTGATTACAACAGACGGACGGACAGACGGATAGATGGACAGAGGGATCGGCGGACAGACACACGGACATCGTTAAATCGTCTTAGAATTTTTGCGGCAATCCGAAATATATATACTTTGTAGGGTCGGAAATTTATATTTCGATGTGTTACAAACGGAATGACTAAATGAGTATTCCCTCTATCCTACGGTGGTGGATATAAAAAAGGCGCAAGCTATTGGAAGAGCACTGATAGTGAGGTTAAAAGGATTATGTCCAAATAGTGTGGAGATAGAAATTTTTATGAAAATAAGTTTAAATGAAGTTTTTTAGGCTATTCTTTATGACATTTAAATTTTGCTGGAATTTTTATACCCTACACCATAGGATGGGGGGTATATTAATTTCGTCATTCTGTTTGTAACTACTCGAAATATTCGTCTGAGACCCCATAAAGTATATATATTCTTGATCGTCGTGACATTTTATGTCGATCTAGCCATGTCCGTCCGTCCGTCTGTCTGTCCAAAGCACGCTAACTTCCGAAGGAGTAAAGCTTGAAATTTTGCACAAATACTTCTTATTAGAAGGTTGGTATTGTAAATGAGCCATATCGGTCCATGTTTTGATATAGCTGTCATATAAACCGATCTTGGGTCTTGACTTCTTGAGCCTCTAGAGTGCGTAATTCTTATCCGATTGGAATGAAATTTCGCACGACGTGTTTTGTCATGATATCCAACAACTGTGCCAAGTATGGTTCAAATCGGTCCATAACCTGATATAGCTGCCATATAAACCGATCTTGGGTCTTGACTTCTTGAGCCTCTAGAGTGCGCAATTTTTATCCGATTGGAATGAAATTTTCCACGACGTGTTTTGTTATGATATCCAACTACTGTGCCAAGTATGGTTCAAATCGGTTCATAACCTGATATAGCTGTCATATAAACAGATCTTGGGTCTTGACTTCTTCAGCCTCTAGAGTGCGCAATTCTTATCCGATTTGGATGCATTTTTGCACGAAGTGTTTTGTTATGATATCCAACAACTGTGCCAAGTGTGGTTCAAATCGGTTCATAACCTGATACAGCTGTCATATAAACAGATCTGGGGACTTGGCTTCTTGAGCTTCTAGACGGCGCAATTCCTATCCGATTTGGTTGAAATTTTCATGAAGTATTTTATTCTTACTTTCAACAACTGTGTCAAAGAAGGTTCAAATCGGTTCATAACCTGATATAGCTGCCATATAAACCGATCTGGGATCTTGACTTCTTGAGCCTCTAGAGGTCGCAATTATTATCCGATTTGCCTGAAATTTTGTACTACGGATCCTCTCATGACCATCAACATACGTGTTTATTATGATCTGAATTGGTCTATAGCCCGATACAGCTCCCATATAAATCGATCCCTCTATTTTACTTCTCGAGCCTCCAAAGGGCGCAATTCTTATTCGAATTGGCTGACATTTTACACAGATCTGCAACATATAATTTAATTGTGGTGCTAACTGCACCATATCTTGATATCGCTCTAACAACAGAACAAATCTTTTCTTATATCCTTTTTTTGCCTAAGAAGAGAAGCCGGGATAAGAACACGACAAATGCGATCCATGGTGGAGGGTATATAAGATTCGGCCCGGCCGAACTTTGCACGCTTTTATTGTTCTTTTTCTTATTTTCATCAACGATCCGTTGGGTCAGACATCAAATCCGATCTACTCATTTGCGGATGACAGTAATCTCTGTCATTCGTACTCATTCGACCATAGGCCGAGTCTTCGAGAGATTGAGGGCAAAAGGTGGGTTATGGATAATACACTCTGCCAGGATTTGTTGGTCATTTCTGAATGGGGTCGAAGAAGACTCAGTACTGCTTGTTGTCACACAAACGATTCGCTGACCCATCTTCTTTGTCTATCAAAGGAAATTGTTGAGCTAGATTTTGTATCTAAGAAAATTAACTGTTATAAATTATCTAAAGATAGCGAGGGGGGAGGTATTTTGGAAGGGGCCAAAAAGCGAGATCAATTAAACAAATGAATCTATACACAAAGTTGCTTTGTTACATGTTGTGTGTGTGAGAGAGAGAGAGAGAGCGAGTGGTGTAGAGTAAATTGAAGAAAGTGTATGAGCCAATGTGTGCATGTTGCCAAGATAAAGGTAGACAGACAAACAGTTAGGTGGCTGAGTTTGCGAGAGGCACCAAACAGAGAGAGAGAGAGAAAGAGCGAGAGAGTTTATTGCTTTGGATATACAAAATCTCTAACAAATGTGCTATACAAAAGGCATTCAATACAATAGGAAATGAAACAACTAATCAATCTATTTTTTTTGTTTTGTTTGTTGTTGTTGCTTTTATTTTTTGGCTTTGCTTTGAAGTAAACAAAAGAAATAAACCAAGCCACTGGGATTGAATTTGAGCAGGCCAGGCCGGCTACAACCAGCAATCGAGTGAGCGGAGCAGAGCATAGCAAGCAAGCGATCATATTTTATCATCATTTTAATTCACTGCCGCAGGCGATGATGGCAATGTCATTAGATTGGCTACATTTGTTGCATGCAAGACAGATGAAAGTTGTTCTTTTTTTTTTGGTGGTGTTATTTATGAATTTAAAACAAAAGTTTCATGCAAAAAGGCAAAAAAAAACAGCAAAATGAAATGGAATATGCAAAAAAAAAAATTAAGATAAATTTATAAAAAAATGTTGGCTAAATCAAAGAAATTTTAAACATTTTAAACAAGTTTATATGCAGGCAAATAGAATATTTTATAAAATACGTTTTTTTTACATTTGATAAATTTTCAAGATTTTCCCAAAAATTGAATGATTTTTTTTTAACAAATTAAATTTTAGAGAAATATGCTGTGCGCATTTTTATGAAAATCGCATTTAGAAACGTTTTTTTTTACAAAATTTAAACATCGAAAATTTTATTTTATTTTTTTTTTGGGAAATTTTTTCAGTCAATTTAAAATTTTCTTGGTGAAATTTCTTTTTTTTACCGATTTTCGATCGAGTGTTGTATAGTTTAGGAGATACACCCATTTTTTCGATTTTCGATGAAATTTGAAAATTTTTGATGGGGTCGATAATTAAGTCCCATTTCCCTCTAGGACGCATAGTTTAGGAGATACAGCCAATTTAAAGGTTTCTTGGTGAAATTTCGATTTGTGATGGACTTTGATGAAATTTTGAATTTTTTGATGAGTTCATGAATTAAGTCCCATTTCCCTCCAGGACGCATAGTTTGGAAAATACAGCCAATTTTAAGTTTTCTTGGTGAAATTCCGATTTTTTATGGATTTGAAATTTTTGATGCGGTCTCGAGTTAAGGCCCTCTTCCCTTCCGATGAAATTTTGAAATTTTTTATGCGGTCATGAATTAAAGACCATTTCCCTCTAGGACGCATCGTTAAGGAAATACAGTCAATATAATTTTTTTTAGATAGAAATTAGATTTTTGATGGATTTTCGGTGAGGTTTTTTTGATGGGTTCGCGAATTAAGGCCCATTTCCCTCTAGGACGCATAGTTTAGGAGATTCAGCCAATTTAAAGTTTTCTTGGTGAAATTAGGATTTGTTATGGATTTTCGATGAAATTTTTAAATTTTTGATTGGTTGAGACCCATTTCCCGCTATGACGCATAGTTAAGAAGATACAGCCAATTTAAAATTTTCTTGATGAAATTTCGATTTTTGATGGATTTTGATGGGGTCATGAATTGTGAATTTTTTGATGCGGTCATGAATTAAGGCCCATTTCCCTCTAAGACGCATAGTTTAGGAGATACAGCCAATTTAAAGTTTTCTTGGCGAAATTTCGATTTTTGATGAATTTTCAATGAAAATTTTAATTTTTTTGTGGAGTCACGAATTAAGACCCATTTCCCTCTAGGACTCATAGTTTAGGAGATACAGCCAATTTAAAGCTTTTTTGGATGAAATTTAAATTTTTAGGGATTTTCGATTAACTTTTTCTTTTTTTTTATGCGGTCATGAGTTAAGGCCTATTTCCCTCTAAGACGCATAGTTTAGAAGATACAGCCAATTTAAAGTTTTCTTGGTAAAATTTCGATTTTTTACAGATTTTCGATGAAATTTTAATTTTTTGATGAGGTCACGAATTAAGGCCCTTTTCCCTCTAGGACGCATAATTTAGGACATACAACTAATTTAAAGATTTCTTGGCCAAAATTTAGATTTTTTATGGATTTTTTTATGGATTTTTTTTATGGATTTTGCATGAAATTTTGTATTTTTTTAAGGGACATTGACTTTAATTTTGAATTTTTTGATACGGTCACGAAGTAAGGCCCGCTAGGACGCATAGTATAGAAGGTGCAGTCAATATGTAATTTTCTAGATAAAAATTAGGTTTTTGATGGATTTTCGATAAAATTTTTGTTGACAGGAAATTAGATCCATTTCTCTCTAGGACGCATGCAAATGCAAATTTTTTGCCCATGAACATTCCACTTAGGAACTGCGGCAAACTTCTCACATATCAATGAGTGCAGTCCGATTTAAGTTTTAAGTTCATTGATAAGGGGCCTCCTTTTTATGGCCGAGTTCGAACGGCGTGCCGCAGTGCGACATCTCTTTCGAGAGAAGTTTAACATGGCATAGTACCTCACAAATGTTGCCAGCATTAAGAGGGGAAACCCACCGCCAGGATTCGAACCCAGGCGTTCAGCGCCATAGGCAGACATGCTACGGTGGCCTCCGAGGGAGCATAGTTTGGGAAATACAGCCAATGCAAAGTTTTCTGGGTAAAGTTAAAATTTTTGAGAAATACATCCAATTTTAAGTTTTTGGATAAAATTTCCATTTTTTATGGATTTTCGATGAAATTTCAATGAAAGTTCATATACAGGGTGTCAGAGTTGACCACTTTTCCCTTCTCCAATGCTCAATGGGATATAACTTTTGATCTACTGAACCGATTTGCATAAATTAGGATTCTGGAAAGAACTCCGAAAGAGCTTGACGAGATTTAAAGGAATAATGCATATAATAATAAGTATGTCATCGGGTATCGTTAGCGGGATATGAATTATTTAATTTTAAAATGTCACAGTTTTGCCTTGATTTTTTGCAGTGTTTTCTTAACAACTTTGTAAATTTTATAGTTATTTACTGGGAATTTCACGCAAATTATGCCAGTTTTTGTAGGCACAAAATTGTGCCCGAGTCTGGGAACCTGGACACACGGACAGCAGAACGAGCCGTAGCCATTGTCTGGCGTTCGAAGGCATTAATCCAACTTCCAACAGATATTCGCAAAGACAACCAGACTTTGAAAGCTTTGAAAGATTAGATTTGACCTATAAATATTGTGTTAGCAATCAGTGCAAAATTCAGCTCTGACTTTATCACCATATGTCATCGCAGATGGGTCAGTTCCTGCAAGCAAAGCGACCACAATCCCATAGCAGCAGGTTGTACGTACCAGATTGACCCGATAAAGTCCTTCATAGGCTAGGACTGCCACCTTAGTCTACAATACACTGCTACAACAAAAGCAACAACCATAATTTTCAAAAAAAAAAAAAAAATTATTGAGATATCTTTATTAATTTCACAGCAACAGAAGAATTTTGGCAATTTTCGATTCTGAAAAAATCTGTCCCCCCCCCCCCCCCCCCTTAAAATAAAATCCTGGCTACGTCCCTGGCTCCCTTATAAATCGATTTCAAGATTTGATTTCTTAAGCCCCTAAAAGCCGCAATTTTTGTCCGATTTGGCTGAAATGGCGCATGTAGTGTTTCGTTATGAGTTTCAGTAACTGTGCCAAGTACGGTCCAAATCGGTGTATAACCTGATATAGCTCCCATATAAACCGATCTCACGATTTGACTTCTTGAGCCCCTGGAAGCCACAATTTATGTCCGATTTGGCTTAAAATTTGCAGATGGTGTTCTGCTATGATTTTCAACAACTGCATCAAGTAGGGTCTAAATCGGTCTATAATCTGATATAGCTCCCATATAAACCGATCTCCCGATTTGACTTCTTGAGCCTCTGGAAACCGCTATTTATGTTCGATTCGGCTAAAAATTTGCACATAGTGTTCTGCTATGATTTTCAACAACTGTGCCTAGTATGGTCTAAATCGGGTTATAACCTGATATAGCTCCCATATAAATCGATCTCCCGATTAGACTTATTGAGCCCCTGGAATCCATAATTTTTTTTCCGATTTGGCTAAAAAGATGCAGATAGTGTTTTGTTATGACTTTCAACATGTGTCAAGTGCGGCCCAAATCGGTCTATGACCTGACATAGCTCCCATATAAACCGATCTCCCGACATGACTAGTTGAGCCTCTGGAAGCCGCAATTTTAGACCCATTCAGCTGAAATTTTGCATATAATGTTCTGTTATGATTTGCAACAACTGTGGCAAGTACGATCCGAATCGGTTAAGAACCTGATATAGATCCCATATAAACCGATCTCACGATTTGACTTCCTGAGCCCCTGGAAGCCGCTATTTATGTTCGATTTGGCTAAAATTTTGCACAAAGTGTTTTGTTGTTATTTGCAACAACTGTGGCAAGTATGGTCCATATCGGCCTCTAACCTGGTATATTCGGATCTGCCTATTTGACTTGTTGAGTCCTTACAAGCCGAAATTTTTATCCGTTTCGGCTGAAATTTTGCATGCGGTGTTCTGTTGCGACTTCCAACAACTGTGCCAACTGTGTGCAATTTTTCTTGGATATTTTCGAGGCAATTTTCTAAGAATTTCCTTTGAAAATCACATTTTACCATTTTTTTGAGAACCGTCAAGTATTAACAAAAGTTACTAAGCCATTTAAATTGATTAACTATGGCTTTATTAACGGGACAAGAACGAGAATTCCCCACAGGGAGAGATACAGGAAGAGGGAGAGAGAGAGAGAGAGATTAATTATCCTCAATCAATGGTTGTTTTTAAGTAAATCAATTGAATGAAGATGAATTGCAGGAATTAGCGGCATGACAATATTCAGAAATAAACACAAAGCCATAGAGGTAGGAGAGCGAGAAGAAGAAATGGATAAGGCAAAAACATTTCCGCTGGGACCTTATAGACATTCTGGCCTTGCATAGTGAAAATGGAAATATATGTTGTCGTTGGCTGTATATAAATTTCTATAAGACTTATTTATTTAAAAAGAAAAACAAAAAAAAAAACAAAACAAATTCCTTAGATTTTCATCGTTACAATGGCTTTGGCGTTGGCGTAGTTGTTTGGTTTTGTTGGGCCAGCAAAGCATTTTTCATTAGCAGAGGTGCATTAAGAAAATCATTGCGTAACGAGGATGGTCTGTCAGCATGCCTCGGCATTGAGGCATTTAGGACCATATGTTGCTACATCGATAAGACTACTTCTCTCCTTTGGCAGCCCCTTACCACAATTCAATTGAGATCAATTAATTGCAATGTGGTCAGTGCACTCCGTCGATTGCTGTCCATAGTGCGGCAGAAATCTTTATTGAATATCAAGAAAAAACAAAAGTAAAAAGGCATTAAGTTCGGCCGGGCCGAACTTTGGATACCCACCACCTCGGGTATATATGTAAATGCCATTTCATCACAATCCAGTGAAAATTGGATAACCTAAGCACCCAAATTCGGCACGGACATTGAGTGGTCTAATATATTGGCTTGCCGCAATTACTTTTTGGGCAACCCAATATATCACTATTCAATTTTTGGGACCAAAATATTGGTCCCTTTGGCAGATATATCCATTTATAAAACGATCTGAACCAAGAAAAGTTTCTTTACGAACAGCGAACAGAGGAAGCAAGAGCTTTTGGTCATTCGTAAAAAGAGTAAAGGGCAACCCATCGGCAATCCCAGCTCTTGTTAAGGATGATCAGGTATTCACTGACCTAGTTGATAAGGCTAATCTACTGGCTGAAATATTTGCAGGAAATTCTTCCTTGCCGTTTAGCTATCAACCACCCCCCGCGATTGTTGGTGTACCTAGTTCGATGCCTCAGATATTCTTTCGAGCACGTGGAGTTAAAAGGGTCCTTGTGGACGGTATATCAACACTTGTCCTTTGTAAGTGTTCTTCGATGCTTGCTCGTGCACCACGCAACCTTTTCCACCTTGCTTACCGTGCGGGTGTTTCCAGCGCGTTGGAAGTTTACGAACGTTCGGCCCATCCCGAAGAAAGATGGGGCGAACAACCCTGCGAATTACCGGCCAATTGCTATATGCTCCGCGCTCTCCAAGGTTATGGAGACTATGGTTAACCATCATCTTGTTAGATACTTAGAGTCCCACGGTTTTCTTAGCGACAGTCAGTATGGGTTCCGCAGATATCGCTCTACGAGAGACCTAATGGCATTTTTGTCGGAACGATGGAGTCGCTCGCTCTATCCCCCAGTTTGGTGAGAGTAGGGTCGTGGAGGCCACCGTAGCGCAGAGGTTAGCATGTCCGCCTATGACGTTGAACGCCAGGGTTCGAATCCTGGCGAGACCATCAGAAAAAATTTTCAGCGTTGATTTTCCCCTCCTAATGCTGGCAACATTTAGTGGAATGTTCATGGGGAAAATTTGCATTTGCAAGGTCGTGGCTCTGGATATCTCCAAGGCATTTGATAGGGTCTGGCACGGTGCAGACCCTATCAAAGCATGTCGCTTTTGGTGTCGGTAATAACTTTGTTCGATTTATATCAAGCTTTCTCAGAGATCGCACTATACGAGTTGTTGTAGATGGGTTCTCATCAGATGAGTATACATTGACCGCAGGTGTGCCACAAGATTCTGTCCTTTCCCCTTCCGCTTCCCTTTTTCTTATTTTCATTGACGATCTATTGGGTCAGACTTCGAATCCAGTCTACTCATTTGCCGATGACAGTAGTCTGTGTCATTCATATTCATTCGACCATAGGCCCAGTCCTCAAGAAATTGTGGACAAGAAGCGCATTATGGATAAGACGCTCTCCCAGGATTTGTTGGCCATTTCCTAGTGGGGTAGAATGAACAGAGTAGACTTTAACGCACATAAGACGATATCTATCGACGGTATAGATATTGAACAGTCAAATGCTCTTGATGTTCTGGGCATGATGTCCGTTGGTCAAAACACATATTCGAAATGTCGAAAGAAGCATTCAAGTGTTTGGGCTTTCTTAAGCGCCGCAAGAAATATTTCACCTGTTCTAATCTTCTCAATATCTATACTAACTACATCAGGCCGAGCATGGAATATAACTCTCATATATGGGCAGGAGCTCCAAAATCATCCTTGGGGCTACTTGACCGGGTTCAACGAAGAGCGATGGTGTCGATTGAGGACAGTCGGGTATCCAACTCTATTGCTTCCCTTGAACATCGTCGGAATATGGGTAGCGTTGTATCGCTCTATCGTTATTTTCATGGCGTGTGTTCCAGGGATATTCGTTTTCTTATCCCTGACGTTAGTATGTTCACCAGTAATACAAGACTTGCCAGGAACTCACACCCATTTGTAATCGATTGGCCAGTCGACCGAACCATGCATTACTGGGAAAATTCATTTTTCGGCCGAACCATTCGTATGTGGAATCGACTTCCGGCTAATGTCTTTCCCGCCGACATTGACGTTCACAAATTTAAGACTAATATCAATAAACTCTACTCCCTCTTTCCCCTCCTCCAACCCTTAACTTCCTGATTGCCAACGCAATGCACTGCATATATAGGGGGCATCCCCTGCGTGTAGGTTACATGAAAAAAAAAATATTAAGGTCGGATATCGTGAGGTTTAGAAAAACCCACTGTTTCAAATTTCAGGGAAATCGGGTAATTAATAAAGCTTTTATGGTCTTCAGACCCTTTATCGGCAGATCGGTCTATATGGCAACTATATTTAAATATAGGCCGATCTGAACCATATTTAGGTCAGATATCGGAAGGCTTAAAGTTATCCATTGTTGCAAATTTCAGCAAAATCGGTTAATAAATAAAGCTTTTATGGGCTTCAGACCCTTTATCGGGAGATCGGTCTATATGGTAGCTATATCTAAATATGGACCGATCTGAACCATATTTGGGTCCTATGTTGGGAGGCATAAAACTACCCACTGTTGCAAATTTCAAAGAAATCGGGTAATAAATAAAGCTTTTATGGTCTTCAGACCCTTTATCGGAAGATCGGTCTATATGGTAGCTATATCTAAATATGTGGTGGGTATAAAAAAGGCGCATGCTATTGGAAGAGCACTGATAGTGAGGTTAAAATGATTATGTCCAAATAGTATGGAGATAGAAATTTTTATGAAATCAAGTTTAAATGAAGTTTTTAGGCAATTCTTTATGAAATTTAAATTTTGCTTGAATTTTTTCTTATTAAAAATGAAAATTTTGAAAAAACAAATACAAAAAGTAAATTTGGAAAAAAACCAACAACATTTCTTGTGACAGTTGATAATTTCTGTTAAATGTGTGTGACTCTTACAAAAACATATGTGGGCTTTTGTAATAAAGGCTAATCGAAATCTGAGCAGATTTCCTGCAATATCAGTAGGTTTTGTCTTAATCCCTAAATGTCATCTCCGATGATCGGATGAAATTGCTATACTTTGTATATGAATCAACATGGATAGACAGACAAACGGACAAACAGACAGTCGGATTTACAGACAGACGGACAAAAATATAGACAGACAGACAGATGAACAAACAAACAGACAGATGGACAGTCAGACGGACAGGCAGACGGACAGTCATACGGACAGACAGGCAGGTGGACAGACAAATATACGGACAGAGAAATGGACATGGCTAAATCGAATCAGGAAGTGTTTCTGAGTTGATTGGCATAATCAGTGGTTAGAGATGGGCGATGGGTAAATACCCAAAAGGTATTTTCCGGGTAAATCGGGTAAATACCCGGGTATTTATCCATTTATATCCAAAAGCTCGGTATTTATAATTTAGCAGATATTGTAGGTATAAAAATTTTTTGCAAATAATTTTTGATTATTTCTTTGTATATAAACCAGATCTTCTGATCTCATGAAGCGGATTTTAGTTATATAGAGCCGCTATATAGACCGATCTCCAGACTTAAAGTCTTGAGGCAATAAATTGGTCATTTTTCATTCGATTGCAATGAAATTTGGCACAGTGAGTTCTGGTAAACCCCTCACCACTTCTATGAAGTGTGGTTCAGATCGGACTATATTTGGATATAGCTGCCCTATAGACCGACCTCCCGATATAGGGCATAGAGGCCATAAAAGATCCATTTATTACCCAAATTCCATGAAATTTGACACTGTGTTTTTTGGTAGACCCCTACCCATTCTTGTCAAATGTGGTCCAGATCGGACCATATTTGGATATAGCTGCCATATAGACCGATCTCTCGATATAGTGTAATAAGCCAACAAAAGGCGCATTTTTATACCCTCCACCATAGGATGGGGGTATACTAATTTCGTCATTCTGTTTGTAACACCTCGAAATAGGCGTCTGAGACCCCATAAAGTATATATATTCTTGATCGTCGTGGCATTTTAAGTCGATCTAGCCATGTCCATTCGTCTGTCTGTCGAAAGCACACTAACTTTCGAAGGAGTAAAGCTAGCCGCTTGAAATTTTGCATAAATACTTTTTATTAGTGTAGGTCGGTTAGGATTGTAAATGGGCCAAATCGGTCCATGTTTTGATATAGCTGCCATATAAACCGATCTTGGGTCTTGACTTCTTGATATCAAACAACTGTGCCAAGTATGGTTCAAATCGGTTCATAACCTGATATAGCTGCCATATAACCCGATCTTGGGTCTTGACTTATTGAGCCTCTAGAGTGCGCAATTCTTATCCGATTGGAATGAAATTTCGCACGACGTGTTTTATCATGATATCCAACATTTGTGCCAAGAATGGTTCAAATCGGTCTATAACCTGATATAGCTGTCATATAAACCGATCTTGGATCTTGACTTCTTGAGCCTCTAGAGTGCGCAATTCTTATCCGATTGGAATGAAATTTTGCACAACGTGTTTTGTTACGATATCCAACAACTGTGCCAAGTATGATTCAAATCGATCCATAACCTGATATAGCTGTCATATAAACAGATCTGGGGACTTAATTTCTTGAGCTTCTAGACGGCGCAATTCTTGTCCGATTGGAATGAAATTTCGCACGACGTGTTTTGTTATGATATCCAACAACTGTGCCAAGTGTGGTTCAAATCGGTTCATAACTTGATATAGCTGTCATATAAACCGATCTTGGGTCTTGACTTCTTGAGCTTCTAGACGGCGCAATTCCTATCCGATTTGGTTGAAAATTTTCATGAAGTATTTTATTCTTACTTTCAACAACTGTGTCAAAGAAGGTTCAAATCGGTTCATAACCTGATATAGCTGCCATATAAACCGATCTGGGATCTTGACTTCTTGAGCCTCTAGAGGTCGCAATCATTATCCGATTTGCCTGAAATTTTGTACTACGGATCCTCTCATGACCATCAACATTATTATGATCTGAATTGGTCTATAGCCCGATACAGCTCCCATATAAATCGATCCCTCTATATTACTTCTCGAGCCTCCAAAGGCCGCAATTCTTATTCGAATTGGCTGACATTTTACACAGATCTCCAACATATAATTTAATTGTGGTGTTAACCGCACCATATCTTGATATCGCTCTAACAACAGAGCAAATCTTTTCTTATATCCTTTTTTTGCCTAAGAAGAGATGCCGGGATAAGAACTCGACAAATGCGATCCATGGTGGAGGGTATATAAGATTCGGCCCGGACGAACTTAGCACGCTTTTACTTGTTCTTTTTCTTATTTTTATCAACGATCCGTTGGGTCAGACATCAAATCCGATCTACTCATTTGCGGATGACAGTAATCTCTGTCATTCGTACTCATTCGATCATAGGCCGAGTCTTCGAGAGATTGAGGGCAAAAGGTGGGTTATGGATAATACACTCTGCCAGGATTTGTTGGTCATTTCTGAATGGGGTCGAAGAAGACTCAGTGCTGCTTGTTGTCACACAAACGATTCGCTGACCCATCTTCTTTGTCTATCAACGGTGTAGAAGTTGAGCAATCTGCAGCTCTTGATGTTCTGGGCATGAAAATACAGAGTGATGTCCGTTGGGCTAAACATGTATTAGAAGTGTCGAAAGAAGCATTCAAGTGTTGAGGCATTCTTAACATCTACACCGCTTTCATAAGGCCGAAAATGGAGTACAACTCACATGTATGAGCTGGAGCTTCAAAATCATCCCTGGAGCTACTGGACCGTGTACAGAGGAGAGCGATGGCGTTGATTGGGGACAGTGGGGTATCCAACTCTATTG
The DNA here is from genome assembly GCF_963082655.1 of Stomoxys calcitrans. Lineage (NCBI taxonomy): Eukaryota > Metazoa > Arthropoda > Insecta > Diptera > Muscidae > Stomoxys > Stomoxys calcitrans. The sequence continues at coordinate 141,991,039 of NC_081556.1, read as the reverse complement.
CCCCCCCTTGAACATCGTCGCAATGTGGCTTGTTTGGCGCTGTTCTAGCGGTACTTTCATGGTGTGTGTTCACCTGATATTCGTCTTCTTATTCCTGATGTAAGGATGTATATCAGGGATACTAGACATTCCAGGAACTCACACCCGTTTGTAATTGATTGGCCAGCGGACCGCACAATGCATTATAGAGTGAATTCTTATTTCGACCGAACCGTTCGTATGTGGAATCGACTTGCGGCTAATGTTTTTCCCCCTCACTTTGACATCCAAAGATTTAAGACAAATGTCAACAAGCACTACATCCTTTCCCCCATCAAACTCCCAATTTCCTCTCGCCTACGTAATGCACTGCATTCATAGGGGACATTCCCTGTGTGTTGGCTGACAGAAAAAAAATGGATTTATCCAATTTGTGCACCTTATCCGCAGCTATTTCCACATGTGATTAATGGCCTATAGATACGAGAGTGGATAATTTTTTTTATTCTATAGAACATAAGGACTTTTTCCAATAACAGGCTGCACTTTCATAGCGAACCTCGTTGTTGTAAGCACACGTTTTGGAATTATTCCAAAATAAATACAATAAAGTAACAACACATTTTTCATTGTAAGATCAAAATTGTTGTTCGCCTATGCAGCGAAATTGTTTTATATTCTGTATACATTGCCATTAAAGAGGACTCTGGGGCTGAATGGGAAATTTATAGATTATGGCAAAAGAACCACAAAATTCTATGGGCAATTTAATCTATGCATGTATATGCGATCATTTTAATATGCAATGAAAAGATAAAATTAAAAATAATTTTTTTGTTCTTTTTCAATAGTAAATAAATCTATCCAAAAAAAAAAAAAACCTGTGAGTTTGCATGAGCCATAGGCTACTGCATACACCAGCTGCAATCCAATAGCCAGCATTTACCTGAGTGAGTAAGAATGGACATCTTTTTCTTCTTTCTTCTCTATAAAAAGGGTGATTTTTAAGAGCTATAGGAAAGTTTTTCGAAACAGAAATGTTCATCCTCTTTTAAGAAGTACGGTCCAATGATGCAACCAGCCTATAAACCGATATAAACAGATATCGCGATTAGAATACTTGGGCTCTTAGAGGATGCAATTCTTATCCAATTTGGTTGAAATTTTGCATATGTCGTTTTGGTATGACTTCCAACCACTGTGCCAAGTATGGTATAAATCAGATCATAATATGATATAGCAGTCATATAAACCGATCTCGCTATTTGACTTTCTGAGCCTCTGGAGGGCACAATTATTACTCGATTTGCCTGAAATTTGGAGGTGTTGTTTTACTATGACTTCTAACAGCCATGACAAGTTCGGTCCATATCGTTCAATAACTTGATATAGCTCATATATTGGGTTGCCCAAAAAGTAATTGCGGATTTTTTAAAAGAACGTAAATGCATTTTTAATAAAACTTAGAATGAACTTTAATCAAATATACTTTTTTTACACTTTTTTTCTAAAGCAAGCTAAAAGTAACAGCTGATAACTGACAAAAGAAAGAATGCAATTACAGAGTCACAAGCTGCGAAAAAATTTGTCAACGCCGACTATATGAAAAATCCGCAATTACTTTTTGGGAAACCCAATATATTTGAAAAAGTCATTCAAAGAACTTGACAAATGCAATTCAAGTGGAGGGTATTTCAGATTCGGGCCCCGCCGATCTTTGCACGCTTTTGGTTTTTAATACCCACCACCCTAGCATAGGGGTAAAATAATCAAATCGTTTCGTTTGTAACACCTTGAAATATTGATCTAAGACCCCGTTACGTATAAATATTCTTGATCGTCTCGACATTCTGAGTAGATCTAGACATGTCCGTCCGTCTGTCCGTCGAAATCACGATAGCGGTCGAACGCGTATAGCTAGCCGCTTGAAATTTGGCACAGATACTTAATATCGATGTAGGTAGTTGGGGATTGCAAATGGGCCATATCGGTTCAGATTTTGATACAGCTCTCATATAAACCGATCTCCCAATTTGACTTATTGAGCCCCTGGAAGCGGCAATTAATGTCTGATTTGGCTAAAAATTTGCCCAACGGGTTCTGTTATGGCTTTCAACAACTGTGCTAAGTACGGTTTAAATCCGTCCAATCTCCCGATTTGACTTCCTGTTCGCAATTTTTGTCCGATTTCGGTGAAATTTTGCATGTGGTGTTTTGTTATGATTTCCAATAACTATGCCAAGTACGGTCCAAATCGATCTGTAGCTCCCATATACACCGATATCCCAATTTGAATTCTTGAGCCTCTGGAAGTCGCAATTTTTGTCCGATATGGCTGAAATTTTGGCATATAAGGTTTTGTTAAGAGTTTTAATAACTGCGTCAAGTTCGGTCCAAATCGGTCCATAACCTGATACAGCTCCCACTTAAACCGATCTCCCGATTTAAGTTCGTGAGCCCCTGGAAGCCTCAATTTTTGTCCGATTTGGCTTAAAATTTGCTCAAAATGTTCTGTTACGATTTCCAACAACTGTGCCTAGTACGGGCAAAATCGGTCTATAATCTGATACAGCTCCTATATAAACCGGTTCCCCAATTTGACTTCTTGAGCCCTTACAAGCCGGAATTTATGTCCCATTTGGCTAAAAGTGCTCTGTTATGACTTTCAACAACAGTGCTAAGTAGGGTATAAATAGGTCTATAACCTGATATACCTCCCATATAAACCCATCTCCCGATTTGACTTCTTGAGCCCCTGGAAATTATTGTCCGATTTGTCTGAAACTTTGCATGCGGCGTTCTGTTATGATTTTCAACAACTGTGCCAAGTAAGGTTCGAATCGGGAGCTATACCAGGTTGCTCCCATATAAACGGATCTGCCTATTTGACTTCATGAGTCCTTACAAGCCGTAATTTTTGACCGATTTTGCTCAAATTTTGCAAGCGGTGTTCTGTTACGACTTCCAAACAACTGTTTCCGGAAATTTTTCTTTATAGAAAATGTTATTAACATTTGGTCCATGGAGAAAATTTCGTCTATTGAATGTTTTCAGAGAAAATTTGGATATTAAAGTCTTATTTTAGCTTAAAAGGCTTCATTGAAGCCCGATTTGGATTTTGGTAGTGGGAAGTGCCCCAGGGTGGTGGTTGGTGGGTTAGGATGGTGGTGTGGATCCCCAAAAACATGGTCCCGTAGGTGGATATGAATTTTGTGCTCTGCTCCCAAATACCTTTCATTTGAGTCCCACATTGCCATGATCGGTAAATATGTATGTCCAATTTATGAATGTTTTCTGTGGTGAGGTGGTCCCCCAGACGCTTAGCCCTGAAAAATTATTAGCATCGTGCTCTACCCTCAACCATGGCCAGTAAATTTTTTCTATTTGGTGGGCGTTTTGGGGGAAGGGGAGGTGCCCCAAATACATGGTCCCGCGTTTGGATATCAGATTCGTATTATACTCCCAAATACCTTTATTTGAGCCCCATATTGCGTCGGTCAGTAAATAATTGCTGATTGTGGGGTGTTTTTGGAGCAAGGGTAGACACCCAGAAAATTGGTCCCAAAAGTGGGTATCAAATTCGTACTTTACTCCCCAATGCCCCTTCAT